>NC_089598.1:105774906-106074906 GCF_019320115.1 Miscanthus floridulus
ACACTTGGCCAGTGCTCAAAATCGAATGAAAATCATGGCCGATAAGAAAAGGGTAGATCTCGAGTTCCAGGTTGGCGATCAAGTGCTGCTTAAGCTCCAACCATATACCCAGTCCACAATGGCTAACCGACCTTATCCCAAGCTAGCATACAAATTCTATGGGCCATACACCATCCTGGAGAAAATTGGAAGAGTGGCCTATCGGTTGGATTTACCTCATGATAGCCAAATCCACCCGGTATTTCACATTTCCCAGCTCAAGTCATTTGTTCCTAATTTCTCTCCAGTGTTTTCAGAATTGCCTGTCACTACTGACATTGAGGCTGCCACGGCGGTGCCTGAAGTCATCATTGAGCGCCGCCTGGTCAAGAAGGGCGCTACTGCTGTTCCTCAAATCCTGGTGAAATGGAGCGGTCTTCCAACGACGTCGGCCACCTAGGAAGACTACGTCGTCTTGCGCCATCGCTTTCCGGAGGCACATGCTTGGGGGCAAGCAGGCACTTCGGCGGGGGGAGCTGTCAAACCCACAACGATAACTGTCTGAGGGACTATTGGAAGAAAGCGTATTCGTTGGAAGGCGTCATCTATTTAGGATTACGTATTCAATCATTTATGTAATACAAGTCTATGACGTGTGGGCCCAGGAGGGCAAAACCATTCGGTTTTAAGAAGACACCGTGAAACTCTGTAAGCTATCGCACTTTTAGAATACAGACATCGGCAGTAGAAATCTTTCCTCTGTCCTTCCGATCTTCTGTTCCTCTGGTGTTCCTCACGTCGGCGGTGATCACCGGCGGCAACGGGGTGTGACATCCAATTGGCTATTTTTCCTTCTCTCAATTTTCTAGAGCTTCAGAAACCAACAGAAAGCTACTGCTGTGCGGGTGTATGGGGGAAGTGCTTGATCCAACTTTCCCCGGACACCTAATGTTTACTCCCATACAGGATTTAGGTCTTTAGGGAGAGACAGGTCTAAGGTTTATTTGGGACGCTTGCGGTAAGGCTGCATCATATCACCCACGGTGTCTTTGATGTAGGTCCCAACTTTATTCAGGTTCTTAGCCACACCATTTGCCACAAGTCCTGCATTCCTCTGAAATCTGCAGGTTCAAAGACAAAGTTGTTGAAATGCTAATACGAATTTCAGAACCTACAAATTCATACATAAACCAAATACCAACTCACTTAGTTAAGAAATCATCTGCCGCATGCCCTGGTTGCCCTGGTTTTGGAGCTGTGGAATTATAAAGATGAGTAGAAGTTTTGAGAACAGAAACAATGTGAATCCGGCAGGCAGATAATTACAAAATAATGCAAGAAAGAAGCATGTTTCAAACACGCAAAACAGCAAAAGTAATGCTTAAAGCACACAGGAGACATAGACAAGATACATGGTAATCAGATATTTTTCACAGTTTCACCAATGAAGCATGTAGTTTTAGGACCAAGTTTCTCTAATCCTAGATTGCACAGAAAATAAGCCCATAAAACTGGCAATGGGTATACTGGCAAAAACATGTGAGGAATTAAGTTTAGATACTACTAAGAACTAATCAAATACTACTAAGAACTGATCAAGTTGCAATTTCTATTTTGTGTATCAGGACACATTTTTTCCATGTATTAGTTGACTATTGGATAAATTCTATTTTTCATCAAAATATCTGTGATTTCTCCACGCAGGTGCAATAAAAAGAACAAGGATTTTCAAGAAGGCAACATTATGTATATATTTTACAGTTTAGTGGCTGATCTCTTAAGGTTTCATACCTACTGCAAATGCATCATAAATCAGGATGCCATTCTAACTAAAAATTGAATAGCATTGACAGTGTATTTCAGGTAAAATGCACGCGACGGTAGATTGATCAACTAGAAACTAATATATTTGAATAAGCAAGTGTGACACATTAAGCACCTCTGTCCATGACCAAACATTTGAACTTTTCGAGCATATTGTGTTAGCTTTGCAGTTGCTAGGAGCCCAGCACACACACTAATCAAATAACAGAAGAAAATGTTTTCTTACCTTCTTTCTTAACATTTGTTGGGACTTTTCTATCTGCCAATAGCTGGAAAAGGGGAAAAGATATTCTTTGTTAGCAAAATAGACATGTGAATGATCATAAAACACAGTTTAACTGATAGCTACAAAACACTAGCTGAGCAGGTTGAACAGTCAGTGCAGAATAAATCTGGAGGAAAATCAAGAACAAATTTCAGAATAGAATGACCGCATTTGTTTGTACTGTGGTCGAGAAAAGAAAAGCTTGCATGATTATTGTAATAAACATATAATTTATGAAGATAACAAATTGACATGAATATTCATCCCACCATTCTGACATTCAACATAACTAAAGCTCAATTTTCTCATCAGACCCTGAGTAGTCACAATCACCTCTGGTACATCAGCTATTGTTGGATACTGTTCACACTTAACAACATCAAAGACACCATTGTGCCTAACTGCTTCCTTATCCATCATGTCACTCTGACATGGTCCTGACTTGTGAATGCATCATAAATGCATAGGAATTACATGGTTAAGCAGATATTACCTCGACTCCAGCACAAACAGGTAGCTGCGCACGTGCCTTATCTCGTATCCCCGTGGGAGTTTCCTTGTCATCTAAGTACGTTGAATAGCCAACACATGCATGTCTGAAATCTGCAAGATAGCGACCTTCTTGGATAGCTTCCAGTTCAAGTTCTCCAACCATACGCTCAGAAACTGATACACAGTTAAGAGGGAGGGAATAGTCAGTCAATCAGTTAAAAAGGAATGGAATCAGATAACAAAATAGACAGACCATGAAACGGAGTTCAAGAGTCATACTGCTCTCCTTACTTGATTAGACAATAAATCAAGTATATATGTTATAAACTTATAATAGACACAGATAAGGATTACTTTTGCAGTGAGTCACAGGATGAAAGCCTTAGCACAATGTTACAGCACAGATCAAAGTTTAGATTGTTTATAACCTACGCTTTTTGTCGGTAGCAAACTAGCACTAACAACAGCACAGGAGTTTATCCATGAATCCAAGTGTGTTGATTATATTTTTCAACTCAAGGGGAGAAATTCCCCTAATAGGCCTAACCTAGTGCTGTTCGGTGGGATTATCTGAGACCCTAAAACTGTACAGAAAAGCCTATATCTCCCGGAACTTTTGAGGGTGTCTAGGAGCGCACAATCCTAATAGGATGCTGCCCATGTCTTGCTGGGTCAGGATAGTACCACCATTGCCCTTCAGCCCAAAAAGTGGGAGAACCCAACAAAATTCCAGATTAAATGTCTCGCCATTGAACAAAGTCAATTACTTCTTAGTTCTTAGACGCTGTAATGAGCCAATACATAAACCCTAGCACTTAGCGTACATACAAGGGTTAGCACTAAATTGCACAAAGGTAAATACTTGGTAGAGAACCTCATGTAAGCCATATGCACCAAGCCATAGAATAGTTCAAATTTCCCATTGCTGAAAGCCTACTCATTCAGTTGCCATTTGTCAATACTCAGTGCACTAACTGTAACATAAGGCTAAATAGTTTACATCTAAATCTGTGTAGATGATGGAATTAATCGGGTTTTATGGATGAAAAAGCCCTGATATTACACAATTCCTAGCACAATTTGAGACCATAAAAATTGCTAAGAAATGCCCATGTCTTCATTCCCATCTCCTAACGCCAATGTAGTTGTCCGGAGGAACCTAATCGGTATTAAGCAGAACACCCCCTGTGACAGGGAAGCGGTTCGCAGGCGCTGAGTGAGCACCGAGAGGCAACCAAGAGCAGGAGCGGAGTGAGCACCGAGAGGCAATCAAGAGCAAACCACTACCCAGCGGGTCGCCACTCGCAGGGGCGCAGCAGAGGGATGCAGGTAAAAGCGAGGGGGGCTTTGGATACTGTGGCTGGCCGAATCAGCAAAACCCTAGCGCAGGCAGAGAGGGTGGATACAGTAGTGTCCGGAGAGGGGCGCGGCTACCTTGGGGAATGGCGCGGGTGACGCCGACGCAGACAGGCCCGCGCGCTCGCGACCTGAGCGCCGACGAGTAGTAGAGGCAGCCCTTGCAGGACCTCCCCTTCACCATCCCTCCCCCAGCCCCTGCCCCCGCTCCCGTTGGCGCTGCCGCTCCCCCTCTCGCCGCCGGCGTGGGGGCGCCCGCCTCCCCGGCGGCGCGCTCCATGGCCGGACCACGGGCGGCTGAGGCGCGCGGCGTCGGGAGAGGGGTTGCGGCGGAATGGGCGGATCGGCAGGCGGTGGCGGCGTGAACTTGAACAGAAATGGAACTCCCACTGACTGGCCTAAGTTTGCCGGGTGTTAATATTCACATGTCCGTCGAAGAAAATACTCATTGATTTACTGTAGAAAGTTTAACTCGATTCGTAGAAAATATATGCAATATTTATGCCTTCAAATAAATTTATTATAAAACTAGATTCAAATGTCTATCTAATAATATTAATTATGTACCGTAAATATTAATATTTTTATTTTTTTATCAAAGTTATTTATTTTATATATATATTTTGTCAAAGTTATTTTTCGAAAAATGAAAACGATAGATATTTAAGGATATAGGGAGCATGTGTTTCGTGGCCATCTTTGGGGCAAAGCTGGCATATAATTAGAAAAAAAATCAGATGAAGTCGGTTCTTCCATCATCCATCATCAACAAAATAATTTCCCTTTGGCTGACAATATGGTGTCATCGCTGCGTGCCTAGCCAAGCTCATAACTTCTTTTTTATGTGTTAGTGCCCAAACGAGGTCTTCAGCGTCGGCGATGGCCGTGGGCTAGTAAAAACCAGCTCGGAAAGCTTTGCCGATCAGGTTTCTCGAGGCCGCGTGGTTGCCGCAGGAACCAGAGTGAATTTCAAGAAGTTGTTTCACTCCCTCTTCTTGGGTTATGCATTTCTGCAGTATCCCTTCCTTGGCATTTTTTCTCATCAAGTTGTCGTCCACCAGCACATAATGTCTGCTTCGACGGATTAGGCGTTCGGTTTCAGTCTTGTCGACGGGTACTTCAGCGCTGGTGAGGTACTTGATGAACTGTTCCCTCCAATCGACGACCGGTGAAGGTACTGTAAGTACCAGCTGCTCGGCGGGGGGAATTTCTTGCACTTTCTTCTCTTTCTTGATAGACGACGTAAAGAGGTCTTGAATGAAGATCTTAGGCGGAATCGCAGCGCGAGAGGAGCCTATCTTGGATAGGTGGTCGGCGAGCTGATTTTGATCTCATACCACATGGTGGTACTCGATACCGTAGAACTTCCCTTCAAGCTTCCTAATTTCGGCGTAGTATGCATCCATCTTCTCACTGGAGCAGGACTAGTCTTTGTTGAGCTGGTTGATGACCAGCGCGGAATCCCCGTATACCATGAGGCGTTTGACATCGAGCTCAATGGCTATACGGAGTCCGTGGAGACATGCTTCGTATTTGGCGGTGTTGTTGGAGGCCGAAAAATGTATTCGAAGAACGTATTAGAGCTTATCCTTGGTCGGCGTAATGAACAGAATGCTCGCATCAGCACCATTGATGTTGAGGGCGCCGTCAAAGTACATCACCCAGTGCTCGGGGCAAGTAGCGGCGATGGGCTCTTGGATCTCGGTCCACTCAGCGACAAAATCAGCGAGCGCCTATGACTTGACGGTAGGCCTGCTTCTAAATTCAATGAAGTAGGTGCCGAGCTCGACAGCCCACTTGATGATGCGGTTGTTAGCCTCTTTGTTGTAGAGAATGCCCCGCAGAGGGAACTCAGTGACCATGGCGATCTTGTAATACTCGAAGTAATGGTGGAGCTTGCGTGACGTGATCAGAATTAGCATATAGCAGTTTCTAAACTTGAGGATAACGAGTCTTGGGCTCGTTAAGGACCTCGCTGATGAAGTAGACCGGACGTTGCACCTTGTAGGCATGCCCGGCCTCCTCGTGTTCAATGACGATAGCTGTGCTAACAACGCATGAGGTGGCGGCGATGTAGATCAGTAGAGTTTCGTCTGGTCGAGGCGCCGTCATGATTGGAGACTTTGTTAGGAACAACTTGAGCTGTTCAAAAGCTGTATCTGCCTCATCCGACTAGGAGAAGCGCTCGGAGGCCTTGAGGAGTTTGAAGAAAGGTAGTCCCTTTTTGTCAAGGCGCTATATAAAGCGGTTGAGAGCAACCATGCAACCTGTAAGCTTCTGTATATCCTTGACGTATGTTGGCTGTTTCATGTTGGTGATGGCGGAGACCTTGTCGGGGTTGGGTTTGATGCCGCGAGCACTGACGATGTTGCCCAGGAGTATATTGAATGGAACTCCAAAGATGTACTTTGAAGGGTTCAGCTTCCATCGGTACCTTTTTAGGTTGGCGAATGTTTCTTCGAGGTCGGCGATGAGATTATCGGCGGTCTTAGACTTGACGACCACATCGTCGATGTAAGCTTCGACGTTTTGGCTGATCTGCTGATCGAGGCACATCTGGATGGCCCTTTGGTAGGTCGCCCTGGCGTTCTTGAGTCTAAAGGACATGGTGGTATAGCAGTATGCACCGAAAGGCGTGATAAACAACGTCTTGATCTGGTCTTCTTCCTTGAGGGAAATCTAGTGATAGCTGGAGTAACAATCAAGAAAGGAGAGCAGTTCACAGCCGGTAGTGGAGTCTACAACCTCATCTATCCGAGGCAAACCGAAGGGGTCTTTAGGGCAGTGTTTGTTAAGATCATTGTAATCAACGCACATTCTCCATTCTTTATTTTTTTTTTGAATGAGAACAGGGTTTGCTAACCACTTAGGATGATACACTTCTTTTATGAATCTGGTAGCTAGGAGCCATTTTATTTGTACCCTAATAGCCTCCTTCTTGTCTGGCGTGAATCGTTGGAGTTTTTGCTTGATCGGTTTGGCGGTTGGCGAGACATTTAAGGAGTGCTCGATCTTCTCCCGTGGTACCCCTGGCATGTCTATAGATTTCCAAACAAACACGTTAGTATTGGCACATAGGAAGGAGACGAGCGCGCTTTCCTATTTGGGGTCAAGGTGAGCCTCGATCTTCATGATCTTGGAGGGGTCATCGAGGCCGAGGCCGACCTCCTTAGTTTCCTTGGACTTGGTGGAGGCGCGATGAGGCTCCAGCGATGTGATCTCCAGGTCATCGGTGGGCACCGTCTTAGCGTCGGTGACCACGCTGGCCATCTGGATGGAGAGGTCGATGGCCTCAGCGAGGGCAAGATTCTCTGTCTCACAGGCGTAGGCGATGGAGAGGTTGGCCCACAGGGCCAGGACTCCTGTAGGTGAAGGCATCTTTAGCACCAGATAAGCATAGTGCGGTATAGCCATAAACTTGGCTAGAGTTGGCCGACCAAGTATGGCATGGTAGGCGGTGTTGAAGTCAGCGACGTAGAAGTTGATGTGCTCAACGCAGTAGTTGCTTGCCGTGTCGAACTGTATTAGTAGGGTGATCTCTCCAAGTGGTTTGGATGCCCTACCAGGTACCACACCCTAGAAGGAGTCGAAGGGTGTGAGATCTGTCATCCCAAGGCCCAGCTCCTTTAGGGCTTCGGTGAAGAGGAGGTTTAGAGCGCTCCCACCGTCGACGAGCATTTTTTTGAAAAAGCACTTTCTGGACGGTTGCATCAAGGACAAGTGGAAAATGCCCTATGTAGGGGATGTCCGCCCACTAGTCGGCCCTACTGAAGGTGATAGGGACCTTGGACCAAGGGCGATAGCTGGGGTTGGCGGCGGTGTCTTCTGCAGTGACAGCGAGCACCCAACGGGTGGTGAGCTTTCATTCTCTCTTGATCTTGGTGGAGGTGTGGCCCCTAAAGATGGTGGTGACCACCTTGTCATGATCCTGGAAGGCATTGTTGTTGCCCCCAGGTGGTCGGCAACCTCCAGCTCTGTCGTTGTTGTCGTCGTCTGGCTTTTTGGCCTAGAATTCCTTAGCCAAACCGAGGCTGTCATTCATCTTATGCTTAGCGTTCTTGTGGAGAGAGCACGGGCCATCGAGGATCTTCTTGTACTGCTTGTCGTAGTTACGCTTGGTGCGAGGTTCATCAACGGCGGTGACATGTGGTCTGGCCTACGACGGCGATATTGACCAGACTTGGATCCTTCTAGCCGATCATGGTCGCTATCGCGATGATGACTGCGGTCGTCGTAGCGGCGGTAGCTATGGCGCTGGTCATCGGGGTGATCGTCGCTACAGCGAGTTGGGCGATGAGTGCCCGCATCCTCGTTGAAGCGCACCTTGGCTTCCTCAACATTGGCGTACTAGTTGGTGGTCGTAATCATCTCGCCAATCCCTGTTGGTGGCTTGCGGTTGAACTTGGAGCGGAGGTCGCGGTGATGGAGTCCTCGGACAAAGGTGGTGATGACCTCAGCTTCCATGATGTTAGGAATATAATTCCTCATCTCGGAAAAGCATCTGATGTAGCTACGAAGGAGCCCAGACAGCTTCTAGTAGATGTGGTTCAGATCATGCTTGGTGCCTGGTCGAGTACACGTATCCATGTAGTTGTCGGTGAAGACTTTTTTCAGCTCTTCCTAGGATTCGATGGAGTACAGGGCAAGGCTGGTGAACCAGTTCATCGTGGTTAGCATGAGCATGACAGGAAGATAATTTGCCATGACACTAGTATCTCCTCCGGTGGCACGCACAGCAGTGGCGTAAGCCTATAGCCACTGTGTGGGGTTTATCCTTCCCTCATAGGGCTCAACCCTAGTGAT
The DNA here is from genome assembly GCF_019320115.1 of Miscanthus floridulus. Classification (NCBI taxonomy): domain Eukaryota; kingdom Viridiplantae; phylum Streptophyta; class Magnoliopsida; order Poales; family Poaceae; genus Miscanthus; species Miscanthus floridulus. The sequence goes on from NC_089598.1 coordinate 105,783,626, forward strand.
TTTGAAACCACGGGGCCACTAGAGTGTTCAGAGTGCCCTCGTGAATGCTAGGGGACCCTTCAGGGTTGTTGGTGCCATGATCTGCAGCATTACCAGTGTTGAGCGACTTGAGAGCTAAGTCTAGGTTACCGTACTCTTGCTCGTACTCTTGACGGCGGCATACTTCTTCTTCATGGCAACCGAAGCGGCGCTCATCGATAAATCGTCGTGCGTCTCAGAGATTATTGAGGTGCACTCGAATGTCCTGGTTGACCTCCTGGTCGTGTTGGCGAAGGTGTTTGATACGGTTGCCCCTAGCTCCCCGGTAGAGGGGTTGTCTGTCGTCACGGTGCTGGTCGATGAAATGACTTGGGTGGCGATTAGATCTTGGTGCGGCTGATTGGTGAATCAAGCTTGTGGAGTATGAAGGTCTCTGATCCTGGCAGATCTCATTGACCTGGCAGTGTGTCGCTTTAAGCATGGCGGCGACCTTGGCAACCTCTGGTGTCTGCGGGAGCCGAGCGAGCTCATTGGTGGCCATGACCAAGTTGGCGCTTGGGGTCTTGTAGACGTCATGTCTGTCAACATGGAGAAATTCATCGTCGAGGTTACGGTGGAGTTGGCGTGGCCTTCCTTGTGAGTCGAGCTGAGCCTCGGCCATCGCAAGGGTAGCCTCATTTGCTCGGCGCTACACACGGTTGACATTCCTATTAACACGAGCGACACATTCCTCCTCGGTTTCCTCATTCCGAGAGGGGCTATAGATGCTAAAGTTGAAGATTGTGCCTCCACAGAAGGGCGGGAAAGGAGGTTGTGTAGTGGTGGTTTCAGCGACGGTCTCCGTAGAGCCCTAGGACTCAGAGTCTAGATTCTCCTCCAGGATGGTTTGGAGGGATGCTCTAGGGCGTCGGCCAACGTGCAGCATGTTGATGGCCAATGGAGGCTGGTCGGTGATCTAGTCAGCGGGAGGTTGGACATCTCCAACCTCGTCGGTGAACTTGCCCCTCAGTTCATCTTGGTAGGTGGTGGCAATGTTGGTGAGCCCAAAGGGTAGGGCCATAATCCCTAGAGTTTCCCGAGCAGCGTCCGATAGATCTGGATCAAAGGGTGGTCGGTGCTGAACCAGAGTGGTCAGAACCGATTCGGTGATGGAGAGGCAATCAGCGAGCTTCTGACCAATCTGATCGATGGATGTGATCAGATCATCGTTATTGATTTACCTCTTCTAGTAGCGGGGAAGCAGGCGGCGAGTTGTTGATGAAGGCGACCTCGAAGGTGGTTCGAAGATTGGATCTACAGTCATAGGCATTGGGGTGATCGGCGCAGTATCAATCTGCACTGGCTCGATGATCTCTCTGACTCCGTCAATGTTGATGAACCAGGAGATCGATCCAACTGTGAAGATCTGGCCAGGCTGTGGGAGGGACAAAGAGTCTGTGGAAAATACCATCTTGTTCAACATGGAAACAACACGCACACCCTTACCCGGCACACCAACTATCGACAGAATGTCATTGGCAGTCCTCCGAGGGGTATCCCACGAAGGTAGATTGATCAACAGAGATGCATGTAATCGAGAACAAGAAGGCAACAGAGACACACGAGTTAGATAGGTTCAGGCCATCAATATGACGTAATACCCTATTCCTGTGGTCTGTTGGATTGTATTGGCTATCATATGATATTATGTGCGTTTAGAGGGGGTCCCCGCTGAAAGGTCCTAATATGGCTAGAGGGGGGGTGAATAGCCTATTTAAAAATCTACAAATTAACTAGAGCAATTTGATTAGTATGACAAATAGCGTAATGCAAACTTGCTCTAGCTCTACAAGGGTTGCAAGCCACCTATCCAACAATTCTAGTTGCAATGATTACTTAGGCACACAAAATTGCTATGTAATTACTCACTAAGAGCTCTCAACCTTGCTACTATAAAGAGCTCAACTAGATGAATGTAAATAATAAAGCAAGCTCTCAATTCTAATTACACTAAAGAGCTTGTATCAACTAGTTTGCAAGAATGTAAATGAGTAAGTAGAGTGATTATACCGACGTATAGGGGATGAACCAATCACAAGATGAATATATAGCCAATCACCGGGAGAATGCCAAAGAAGAGAGACAATCGATTTTCTCCCGAGGTTCACGTGCTTGCCAACACGCTACGTCCTCATTGTGTCGACCAACACTTGGTGGTTCGGCGGCTAAGAGGTGTTTCACAAACCTCTTCCACACGATAGGACACCGCAAGAACCGACCCACAAGTGAGGTAACTCAATGACACGAGCAATTTACTAGAGTTACCTTTCGGCGCTCCGCCGAGGAAGGTACAACTCGCCTCACAATCACCGGAGACGGCCACGAACAATCACCAACTCGTGCCGATCCTCCACCGCTGCACCGAGCCATCTAGGTGGTGGCAACCACCAAGAGTAACAAGCGAAATCCACAGCGCAACACGAATACCAAGTGCCTCTAGATGCAATCACTCAAGCAATGCACTTGGATTCTCTCCCAATCTCACAAAGATGATGAATCAATGATGGAGATGAGCGGGAGGACTTTGGCTAAGCTCACAAGATTGCTATGTCAATGAAAAATGTGCAAGAGAGGTCCCTTGAGCCGGCCATGGGGCTATAAATAGAGCCCCCATCAAATAGAGCCGTTATACCCCTTCACTGGGCAAATCGCGCTCTGACCGGATGCTCCGGTCATACTGACCGGACCCTAGACACAGCGTCCGGTCCATAGATGTAAGCCACATGTCATTCTGAGTTAAACTTGAGCCGCCAGATCACAACGGCTATTAACTGACTGGACGCTCCGGCAAAACTAACCGGACGTAGAATCTTCAGCGTCTGGTCGTTTCCAGTAAGCTCCCTGAGGCGTATTGCTTTGACCGGACGTGTCCGGTCCACCTTGACTAGACACAGACCAGTGTCCGGTGCAATACCCTCAGTACTATGTAGACCCATCAGTTTGACCGGACGCATGCTGCCAGGGTCCGGTGCTTTCAGACCCAACGTTCGGTCAGTTGACCGACGCCAGCGTCTTCGCGATTAACTTGTTTTCACTTCTAACTTCTTCACCCTTGCTCCAATGTGCCAACCACAAGAATTTGCATCCGGCGCAATAGAAAATAGGCATTCCATTTTCCCGAGAGAGGGACCCAAACCCATCTCAACCCTGCAAACACCACCTCCTTTGTAGATGTGCCAACACCACCAAGTGTATCACCTTGTGCACAAGTGTTAGCATATTATCACAAATATTTTCAAGGGTGTTAGCACTCCACTAGATCTTAAATGCATATGCAATGAGTTAGAGCATCTAGTGGCACTTTGATAACCGCATTCCGATACGAGTTTCACTCCTCTTAATAGTACGGCTATCTATCCTAAATGTGATCACACTCACTAAGTGTCTTGATCACTAAAACAAAATGGCTCCTACATTTTATACCTTTGCCTTGAGCCTTTTGTTTTTTTCTCTTTCTTCTTTTCCAAGTTTAAGCATTTGACCATCACCATGCCATCACCATTGTCATGATCTTCGCCATTGCTTCATCACTTGGAGTAGTGCTACCTATCTCATAATCATCTTAATAAACTAGGTTAGCACTTAGGGTTTTATCAATTAACCAAAACCAAACTAGAGCTTTCACCTGCCCACCTTATATAGTTTGGGAGGCAGGGTTACAAGTCAGTTAGATCTAAGAGATAACCAGAAAGTAATAACATATTATAGGAATCATGGGATCAAACGTATCCTAACAGATCTTGTAGTATCTTCAGGATATCTTTCCGGTGTCTTGCGGAAGGCGCTGAGCAGTGTCATGCCCCGTAAGGCTTCGTCTTGTGGGCTAGGCTGCCCTTAGGGCACAGCCTATGTGGTCTGCTATGGGTATGCGGGGCTGTACCCCCCACAATGCTCCTATATAGAAGGAACACAGTTCTAATATGGATGATCCCAGTGACAAGGATTACTTGCATAGTGATGATGAGAGTAGTGGAGACGATAAGGAGGTAATCCAGATTAGAGCCGAGCTAAAGGAGTTAAAGAAGAAATTGAAAGCTAGAGGCATGTTGGTGGTTGATGAGGAAATGCATGAAGTCAATGTGGAATGTGCTAATGAAGAGGATGGTTGTGATTTCCATGCTATGGATACTGATGAAGAGGATGATTCATATGATGAAACATCTGATGGAGAGTTGGTTAGGAAGGAGAAGAAATTCCCCAAGTTTGATGCCAATGCTCCAGTGCTAGTATTCACTGTTAGGATGGCTTTTAGTGATAAGTCAGCATTCAGGGAGGCTATCATCAAGTATGGGCTGGTAGAAAGGAAGGTGATTAAGTTTGTGAAGAATGAGAGCATAAATTGTAGAGTAGTTTGTTCATGGCCAAAGTGCCCTTGGGTTTTGCATCTGTCAAAGACATCAAGGGCAAGTAGTTGGCTTATAGCCACATGTAAAGATGTGCACACATGCCCACCAAGGAGAGAACTCTTTAGTGACATCAAGGAGAATAGCAGATAATTATGAGAAGTTGATATTGGCTAACCCACAGTGGTCAGTTGAGAGTATGAGAGAAATAATTTAGGAGGAAATGTTTGCAGATGTCAGTATTTCAAAGATTAAGAGAGCCAAATCAATTGTGATGCAAAGGATGTATGATGCAACCAAGGGAGAGTATGCTCTGGTGTTTGACTACCAGCTTGAACTGCTGAGAAGCAATCCTAGGAGTACAATAGTAGTGAAGCTAGACACTGAAGAACTTGAACTCATGTTCATGAGGTTTTATGTCTGCTTTGATGCATGCAAGAAGGGGTTCCTTGCTGGTTGCAGGAAGGTTATTGGATTAGATTTTGTTTTTAAGGGATTAACCAATGGAGAACTGCTTTGTGCACTAGGTAGAGATGCCAACAATCAAATGTACCCAATAGCATGGGCAGTTGTAGAGAGGAAGACCAAGGAGTCCTGGGACTTTTTCTTATCTTTGCTGAACACTAACCTGCAGTTTGGTGATGGTGATGGTTGGGTATTCATTTATGATCAACAGAAGGGGCTCATTAATGCTGTAAACAAGTGGGCACCTAAGGGGGAGCATAGGATGTGTGCCAGGCATATTTATGCTAACTAGAGGGAGAAGTTCACTAACAAGAAGTATCAGAAGCTTTTTTGGAGATGTGCAAAGTCTTCATCAATGAATCTATTCAACTACAATATGAACAAGCTAAGGGAAGAGACACCACATGGGGCTGATGCTATTTTGAGAACTGATCCTAAGCATTGGAGTAGAGCATGGTTCAAAATTGGTTCATTCTGTGATTCTGTGGACAATAACATGTGTGAGTGCTTCAACCACTGGATTTTGAAAAGCAAGGTTCCTTCCAATCATAAGTATGCTTGAAGGTATAAGGCGCCAAATTATGGTAAGAATCCATGAGAACAGAAACAAGGCAGAAAGGTGGACAAGTCCCATATGTCCAAACACCTACAAGAAGCTGATGACATATGTCACAGCTAGTGGGTTCAGCCATGCTATTAGTAATGGCAACAATTGCTATGAAATAACCTACTAGGATCATAGATTCACTGTGAATTTAGATGAGAGAACTTGCTCCTGTAGGTTCTAGCAGTTGTCAGGTTTGCCCTGCCCTCATGCTATTTCCTGCATCTACTATGCATCTAGGCCTTTAGAAGAATTCATAGCCAAGTGTTATTTTGTGGAGGAGTACAACAAGACATATGCACACTGCCTGCAACCAGTGGAAGGCAAGGCCTTCTGGCCAGTATCAAATAGAGAAAAGCCATTGCCCTCTAGGTATGTAAGGATGCCTGGAAGACCAAAGAAGGAGAGGAAAAGATAAGATGGGGAGAAGAAGAAGCCACCTCAGGGTAAGCAAAAGACATTGCTCTCAGTTATCTGTTGACTACAATGTAAGTTTAACTGCTTATTCCATGTGGTCATTAATAGTAGTATACTCTCTTTGTCTTAGTTATATACTTCCTTTGTCTTGCAGGATAGGTAAAAAGCTATGAAGTCATTAGCAAGAGTGAAGACAACACTGAAGGAAGGGGCTCAGGCTAAGGTCACCCTAGAGGCCACTAAACCAGGGATGTCTGAAAAGCACTGTAAAGCAAGCCTCCAAGTTTCAAGTGCATCTACCTCCAAGGTTGTTGTGTCAGCTGCAGGACCACCCAAGTAGATTTATCTAGATGAAGGAAGACCAAGTGCAGCTGATCACAAGGGAGCCACTCCTTCTACCTTACTGCTGATAGGCCCAAATCCTTGAGCCCATGTCTATGTCTGTGTGTTATCTATGCTATCTGGAACTTCATGTATGTGTCAAATTTCATGAGTCTGTGTGTGTGCAACCTGAACTATTGTAATGAACTTGATGTTCTATGTATCACCAACCTAGAGGAAGTGGTGGTGCATCATAGTCAAAGAGTTAGTGTGCAAGTTGAACTGTGGTACTAAACCTGAACTGAATAACATCCTGTTATGATCTGTGTTTGTGTTTATTATGTGTTAATCACCAACTGAATAACATCTGTTGTATTGAACTTTAGTCATCTCTTTGTGCAGACACCATAAAAAATTTAACAAAGCTCACTGGTTACACATATAAAAGGATTCATGCAACTGAAACATTTCACTGAAACATTGAGATATGAGCATGAACCTGATACTCATACATGGTCCTGAGCATTGTGCTCATGCATTAAGCTGATACACAACCCATAATAGTACCAATAGGTTTTCAGTACCAACATGGATCCTACTAACTACAACTACAACTACACCAAGGCTAACACCACATTGACTTACATGATCCAAGGCATCCAGGAAGCAGCCACTAATCCTACACACACAAATAGAGCACCAAACAAGAACTTCCTCTCCTTCTCCAATGTCCCTATCCTCACCTCTAACTCAACTCTAGATTCAGCTCCCAACTGTAATTTAGCTTGCATAATGCCACATCTCTCCTGGCTGCAACAAACATGGCCTCTCTATCTTCATTGTATATGATAGCGCCTTCCAACTCAAGCTAGAGTCTTTGATTGTACCTGATAGCGCCTTCCAGCTCAAGCTAGAGTCTTTGATTCTCCCTTGTTGCACCTTCGAGCTGAAGCTGCAGCCTTTGATTCTTCCTTGTTGCACCTTCCAAGAGTCTTCCACTGTTCATCCAATGTTCTATATTCTATTTTTTATTTTTTGGTTTTTTTCTCTCCTCTTTCTTAGAATTTTTTTCTTACTAAAAAACAGGCGTAGCGTAGCGCGCCCATCGTGCTAGCTAATTAAAATAGGGTGAGATGATAAGCTAGCCTACCGTTTAATTGATGGAGGTTAGTATTATTTTCAAATCTAGTTACAAACCAAACACTTGCAACATATTTTTACCAAACTTTAGCAGCTCTTGTGGGCGATGGAAATCAAAATACCAACCATACTCAATTTTGCCACGATGGATTTGGAAACTAACCAAAATGTTACGACTAGTTTTAGTCGTGATATTATGTGTCCAACGGTCCACTAAACAAAGACGCTCTAGCTAGTATCCATCCCAACCTTGCTACCTACATGGTGTCCATTCCTGGGGTGGAGATACAAGAACTGGATGTCAGCAGAAAAGGCGCGCTACCGGTCATCCTCGCATTTTTTTTCTAACCTACCACATTAGTTGAGCCTAGATTGGCGTATATTATCGAGTGAACATTTGAGCCCTCAAATTTGTCTCGTTCCTTAGGGCACGTACAATCCACAGACGGCTTGTTGCCAGTAAGTTTTTGGTACCTTACATACAGACATCTAAATAGACAGCTTGTACAATAAGCCGTCTATTTGACTGTCTGCAAACTATTAAATACATACATGCATCTATGATCGAGCATGAATAAGATCTCCGTGTGACATTTTGTTGCTTCTTTGACACAAACAAGATCAAGCATAAGTAAGATGAACACAAATATATTATTTCTTTTAAACCATGGATTTAATATGGTATATTAATAAATATAAAATACAAGTATATTTATAAGCATCCGATTGTTGCATTTTCAATATGTTGAATATGTGATTTCTGAAGTTCTTCTTGATAGCTTCAGAACTGATACCTTGCAACTAAAATAGGTGACCTTTACCAGGAGATTACCAAGCAACCATGTCCCAGACTTCAGGATGTATCCATGTAGGATCTTAGCACTTTGAGAAATGTCGGAATACCTTATGAACGAATGCAAATACTTTGGTGGGACATTGAATCGAACACCTAGTGAGTAGGTGCGAAGCGAGCCTTGTGGTGCCGTCAGGGACCCAGCTGCCTTGAGGGTCTCACCCGTCAACCACCAGCAGAACACATCGTAGGTGAGGGCGACCCCTAGCCTCGCCAGCGCCCTCGTACATAAGCAGATCAGGCACCACAACGAGGCAGACGCGGGCCTGGAGGAGCACCAGTCTCGCCAGCGCCATCGTACATGACCGGAGAAGGATGCCGCGGTAGCGCCGTTGCCGCCATCAGAGGGGGATGGGGATTTGCCGTGTGGGGGTGGATTTTGGCGCATTTCTTGTTTTCCCTGCGTGCCGCAGCTGGATCCCTCGCCTCACCGCCTGGAGACGACGCTCCATACAGCGCTGTTTCATACGGCGACAAGACCTGGGAGCACGAGCCGTTGCCGTCGTCTCACGAGACGATGGCCTCGCTGTCTCCCGAGTCTGCCAGGGGTGTTTTTGCAAAAATTATGGCATGGAGACGGCTAACGTTTTTGATGAAAAGATGAAATGAAAATGGAGAAAATTCATTATAGCAAGAAGGCCTCGTTTTATAATAATATTCTAGAAAATTGTGTTTGTGAGATGGCATTCGGGCAAAGCGCACTCTTAACAATAACAAAACTCCAATTTTAATTTCTCGCGTGAGAAATAAGTTGAACATCTTGCTACAGTCTATGATTCTAGTTTTGCCATGGTTGTGGACTGGGGCTGCCTACTTAGTCTAGGCTAGGATGGGTTGTTGCTTGCTTGGAATCCCAATAATTATTTGTGGTTGAATAAAATGATAAAAAAACTAAATCATTTTTGTTTTGTTATCATATAGTTTTTACCGTTCCAACATTCATTTTTTGGATTAATTTTTGTTTACGACAGAAATCAGAAATTTTTTAAAACAATCACGGTAATCAAAATTAGTCTATCTTTGGAATGCATATTTGTCCATGTTTCATGTGTTTTTATAGATATTTTTATAAAATTCGAGCACACAAACCAAGGAACACCTTAATATTTTCATTTATAGGCATGGTACATGCACAGGTATCCGTTGGTTACCCGCTTCATCTCGTGTAACCATCGGATCTAGTCATGCCTTCGGGAAGTACCATCGGAAGTAGTATACCACTATAAGTATATTACTATATATGTTCTAAATTATCAGTTATTGTGACTTAAGTTAAAAAGATTTGGCTTAGGATAAAACCCAAAAATAAGTTATGGTTTAAAACAAAGGGAGCAATATTTATTTATTTATAAATTTACAGAAAGAATATAGCTTTTTTTTTTATGAAATTTACATTTGGACAAGATCTATATATCAGTGTCATTCCAAGCTCTCAAATGTGACATAAGAAGTAATTACTAATACTAACTAATAAAATTTTAACTTATTATTACTCGAGACGCACTCCAAAAACAAAATAATAACGTAGGCCTTTCTTGCTCTTCATCACGCGTACGGCTCCACGCCTCCACGCAGGACTTTAATTCAGAATTTTCGCGGGAACTCGAGTCAAAGTCGGTTACGGGTACAGACGCGCGAATCCGATCAGATCAGAGTTCACAAATTGGGATGTCGGACACGCAGCAGCTACAGCGCACCGCCTCCGATCTGGCTCCGGCTGTCCCGTAGCCGCCCTGTACATGGTCTCGCCTATAAATACATCGCTCGCCTCGCCTCCTCCGACCTCAGCTCTTCCAGCCTTCTCTCACCGTCACCGCACAACACAATCCCACGGCGGAGATGGCGCCACCGGCCCTAGGCCCGGAGATCTACGGCCTTGGCTTCCGCTTCAACCCGACGCCGCAGGAAGCGATCACCTACTACCTGCCCCGCCTCATCTCCGGCGACCCGGGGGCGCTGCACGAGGTCGTGCGCCCCGTCATCCACCACGCCGAGGTCTATGCCTGTGACCCCGCCGACCTCGCCCGCCGGTTCCGCCCCATGCCGAGGACCCACAACCGCTTCTTCTTCACCGTCATCAAGAAAGGCGTGCGCGCAGCCGGCCCCGGCTCCTAGGCCGGGCAGAGCACCGTGGAGATCAAGGACAAGCAGGATGTCCAGATTGGCGAGCTCAGAAAGTTCCGGTACAAGAAGCGTGGCGTCTTGACGGACTGGCTCATGGAGGAGTACTCGTCGTGCGGTCTGGACAGGGCCGGCGATGGCGGCATGCAGTTTGCGCTCTGCAAGGTGTACGTGTCTCCAAAGGCCGCTCCGAACTCCGACGCGTATAAGGAGTCTGATGCTTGGTTCGCAACGCCGCCGCCTGCTGCGCCCGCCATCATCACGCAGCCGGTGGCGGCCAAGAGGCCAGCACCGCCGCAGGACGCCATGTCACCGTGCCCCCAAGAGAATGCGGGGTTCGGCAGGTGGCAACGTGCCCTTGCCACGACCACAGCCTTCGGCGCTGCTAGCTCCGACCCGGGCGCCCCTCGCCGTTGTTCGGAAGATGCCTTTCTCACCACCACAGCCATCTGCGCCTCGTCGGGGTTCGACGCCACAACCATCGCCCGCTTCAGCTCCGCCTCCCGCGCCTCCAGCTCTGACCCAATCGCACCTCGCCGCTATTCGGAAGGTGTCGTTCGCTTCACCACAGCCGTGTGCGCCTCACCACGGTTTGCCACCTGCCTCGGTGACACGGCCATCTCCCGCTCTAATTCAGGCTCCGACGCTGCCAGTTCCGATCCCTCCTGCGGTGGAGGCACGTCGCTTGCCAATGCCGGCGCCACCGCGGCCACTTGCGCAGCGCAAGGAGCAGGTGCCATTGCCAGCTCCCCAGGTGATACGCGCCTTCTTGCCGAAGCAGAGGAGGATACTGGATCCATTTGAAGCCACCATGCTGAGAGATGAAGCAGAGGTGCAAACAGTGGCTGTAGCACCTCATCTGCCGGAGTCCCCTGCTACTGCGCCTGCGCTTCAAGACAACGAGGACAACGGCTTGGTCAAGGCCTTGGAGGATGCCATGTCGACAGCCGAAGCAGAGGAGCAAACGGTGTTTGCTGCCCTTCAAGACGAAGACGAAGATGGCTGGGACGAACTTGACAAGGAAATTGAAGATGCCATGCGGACAGCGGAAGTAGATGAAGAAACAGTAACCGCAGCACTGGCTACGCTCCAAGAAGATGATGACGACTTCGCCAAGGTCATGGAGGATATGCTGTCAGCCGAAGCAGAGGAGCCAACGGTGGCTGCGCTAGAATTCGATGTCGACGCTTTCTTCAACTTCTCTGAAGAGACGTGGCTGCGAGTATGCCTGCCTCAAGCTGACCATGCCATCAAAGTTTAATGCTTGCTTAGACATCAATTGTAAACTCTTTATATGTATGTATGTATGCTAAATATGTGGGGAGAAGGAACTCTCCTGCCAAACCTTAATGTATGACGTGACAAGGACATGTTAACAGGTAGTCCTCACTGATCCGCGCTTCCTATCCCTAGCCCGCCCGCCCCTGGCGGCCACCCCCGCGCCACCACCACCGGCGCCAGTGGCCGCCCTGGCCCCAGCACCTGCCTCCCCCTCCCCTCAGCCACCCCCTCCCCTGTCCAGCCTCGCACGGGCCGGATCCGGACCCCACGGCCCAGCCACGACCAAATCCGATGGCTAGGCCCTCATCCCCGCCGCTGGGTGCCTCTCCACCTCCACGGGCTGCTCCCCAGCGCTATGGCCCCTCTACGCCACCCCCCGCCGTTGGCTTCATCTCCAGCACCCCGTGAATTTGGGCAGCAGCGGATCCCAAGCCCACTAGAGGATTTGGTGGCCTGCTCTACCTCCAGCGGCCATGGCTCGCCCCTATCTCCCAACGCCGCACCCTTCTACCCCAACGGTGCCTCGAAGGGCCGCTCCAAGTTCCGCCGATGGGCAGACGATGGCTTCCGCGACGACTACGACGATGAGGCCTCGTCGATGGCCTCACCAACTCCCTACCTCAATGTGGTCCGCAAGCTGTCACCACGGGGACCTTCTCCAGTCGGGGAGCCAGTGATGTCCTAGGCTCCCGCTCCCGGGGGCAGGCCTAGCGGTGGCCGCACGCTCGCTAGGCGCTCCTTGCGGCCTCCTCATAGGAAGCAGCAGCGCGCTCCCTGTGGTCCTCCTTCCCATGGGGAGAGGATTGCGGGTGGGTCTGGCATGGCCCTGCATGTGCCGGCTCACCTGAGACTGGGAAAGCGAGTCCCCGAAACCCCAATGTCGCTTCTCTGCCCTGATGCGGATCTTGGGAGCCGCAAGCACAGGCGTAGGCGCACGGGCAGGCGTCACTGTCGGTGTTTGATGACCGGCAACCCGTCATGGGGGTACCCGAGACGGTGTTCGAAGGGCTTCGGCGTACGCAGAACTCGACAGTAAACGCAAAGAGACAAAAGATTTATACTGGTTTGGGCCGTCTTGTCGAATAATAGCCTTTACGTCCAGTCGGCGTGTAGCCTTTTATGTTGGATTGATTGTATGATTGTTAGGGTTACATGGGGTGCATAGTACCTCTCTTTATATAGAGGGGAGGGTAAGGGCATGTATCTAGTTCTAGTCAGTTACAAGAGAAGAGTCGTAGTCCTATTACGAAATCTAGCTTTCATAGTAATCCGATTAAGTGGATCTAGAATAGCTTGAAGTCTATGCCACCTTGTCTCGCGTCCTTCAATAGATCGTGGGCCATCCTAGGGCCCATCCAAGTAGCACCCCCGTGGGGAACCCCAAGGACCCTGGTCCATCAAGCCTCCGAGGGTCATGGTTGAACTTGGAACCCTTCTTGTTCCTCCTGGTCTTACTGAGTAGAAACAAGCATAGTCCGAGTGCTTTCATGAGTGAAGTCATGAGGTGCTCTGTAAAGCCTCTAGGTGACATGCACTTTTTAGAAAAGTGCACTCACTGAGTGTAGCCCTCGAGCCTCTTGCTGTTTGCAAAACAAAGAGTTAGAGGATCTAAAAGAAAAAAAAACATTCGTAGATGATATGTACCCTGCAGCCCCTGAGCCTTTGTCCGAGTACTTGTACTCGAGATAAGGATCTAAAAATAATATACTCGAGGATGAGAGTGTCAGTGAAAATTATTGTCCTGTCTGCTTATACAAAAGTAGGTAAGATGTGTCCAAGTCACATGCAAAGCTTTAGTACAGTTGGTCCAAAGATGCTCAGGATATTTGTGAGAATATGCCATCAAAGATGCTACCGAGTGTACTGTTGCTTCACATGAGTTGAGATAAGGCCGTCGATACATTGAAAAGGTGTAGTGGGACACACTGTACCATTGTAGTGTCGCACATGGACCTATGGGGAAGTCAGTAGCTTGTCCCTGTACTCCTCATGAACCTAGTTCACAAATACCACCAAAACGCTTATAAAAACCCTCCTGGCGAGCACTTGAACCTTAGTTGTAGAAGAAGCAAGGTAGCTCTGAGTTTAAAGTTTGCAAATGTGGAGGTGAGCGAAGTAGACCAGCCTCCGGGAGTACTCGGTTGGTATAACCAAGAGCTATAGTGACTAGAAGAATTCTTGTGAGAGGATTTAGAGGTAGGCTAAACCCACAGTTGTGCACAGTAGAGTAGCCTGGAGCTGCAACTAGAAGAAGTCTTGTGACAACTGGTAGAGTGGCACATCCAGCAGTTCCATGTTAGTTTTTCTAGGGTGCCTGTTGACATCTGTCCATGAAGGGTCATACCCGGATCTGAATGTGTACAGATGGCGTCGATTGGGTGGCAAGATGTGCGAGTAGCTCATCCTGCATACTAGCCAATAGGCTTCCTCTTATAGTAGCTATGCTCCCAAGGGTAGTCGGCCAACAAATGTTCATAGTCAGACAGTCTACCCAAGGTTCTAGGCTAGGACACACTGCACTTCTGTTATCTTCCCAGATGCATTACTCTTCTCCTCTTGTATCCTAGTGCATCGGGTATGAAAGTACCTACTGAGAAGCACTTAGAGTATGAGTACTCTGTTATATCCGAGTAGGTGCTGTCTTTGTTATTGACTGAAAAGATCTTGTTTCCAATACTTGTAACTTTCTAAATAAATAGTCACTCATTATTCTAAGTGTTCTTGAATCTTGTAAAGTGTGCAACTCTTTATCCATTGGACGGTTGTTAAATAAAAAATCTTCATCTGAGTACTACATTGTTTAGTGCATACTATCAACCGATTGTCTAAATAGTGCATCAATCATCCGGGTACTTCACGATGTGGCCATGTAGATAATGGTCGTAGCGTGGCAGGTACCCAGAAGAAATGAATCCAAAGGATAAGTTTGAACACATTGTGACGAATTGGAAATCCTAAAAAGGCGTGCAACCGTTGTATCAATCCACGCGGTGTCATTAAAATGGTAGGAAAACCGAAGCGCTGCACCTATCGGCGTGATTTTCAGGCCACACGGTAGTGAGAATCCTGTATAAAAGGTAACCAATCTGAGCGGCATCTTTCTCTGCTTCATTTCGCTTTCTGTTTAAGCCCTCGTGATTCTATGAGCGCCCCCCAATCTTGCTCCTTGAGACCCTAGATTTGTAAAACCTCTATGTGATGGGCAAGAGCAAGAACTCGAGCGCCACCACCAAGAAAGTCACTGAGAAGAGGGTGTTGGAGGTGCTAGAGATGGCCGCCGCTGCTCAGATCTGGCCAGCGCCAATCACAAAGCCAAAGCATCTCCTAAAGCTCCACGAACAGGGCTATCTGCCAGAGCAGAAACTTGGGGAATGGAAGGTGCCTGGATAGCACCGTATTCCCAACTTGAGCAGGGTGAAATTGTTCTCTTTGTGCCGTTCATCAAGGATGGGTTAGGATTGCTAGCAAGTCCTTTTTTGCATGGGTTTTTGCACTATTATGGCATAACCCTGAATCATCTGAACCCTAACTCCATCCTACATCTTTCGATCTTTGTTCATCTCTGTGAAACTTTCCTTGGCATCCCCGTCTATCACTCTTTTCCGCTACTTTTGTAAACTGAAACCACACACGGACGCCACAAATCCAAGTGTTTGGGGGGGGGGGTGCCAGTATTCAATTCCACGTGGGGAGGAAGAACAAGTATGGCCACTATACCCTAGTTGATTTTGTAAAGAACTGGAGGGCCGAGTGATTTTATGTGGGGAACATGTGCCCCCCTAGAGGTGCATAGCAACATCGCACCTGTACCCAACAACCGCTAGGATAAAGAGATGCTGAATGTGATAGAACTTGAAGGGATTTGTCCTTTCCTCAAGCAAATCCAAGCCATGAAGGACCAAGGCCTTAGTGGAGTTAGAGTGGTTGCAAGCTTCATCAGGCGTCGAGTACAGCCTCTGCAGGAGAGGATACACTACGGATTTGAGTACACTTGGCCAGAGAACCCTGCCTGAGTAACCACTGATGAACTGATGGAGGATGAAGTTCTAGAGAGAATTCAGAATGTGCTTGGGTCGATACAGGTGATACCATACCCGTATCTAGAGCGTGATCATCAGAATCCATCGTCCGCTGTAAGTATATTGACATTGTGATCTATAAATATCTTAATATTGTGAAAAACTAACTTTTGTGTGTTGATGCAGGAGTTGGGGTGAAATTTCAATGATTTGCCTGCCCGTCCTCCGCGTCCCGACTCTAGAGGAGTTGGTGGAAGCGGAGCAGCGTCCTATGGAGTAGACGGAGGGAGCGCCGCCTTTGCCATCCCTGTGGAGCAAGAGGGTGACAGCGACTCAGGGAACCCAAATGATTTCATAGTCTAGGTTAATCCGAGTGCGAGGAAGGCAGCTGCTAGCGGGAAGCAGTCATTGGAGGCTGATGTTGCCGCTAGCACGAGTGGGTTAGTACCAAAGAGGCCCCATCAATCTTGTACGCTGAGACCAGGTAAGAGATGTTTGAACTATCTCCATGTAGTCTGAATTTTACCTTGTGTTAAATCCAATTCTTGAACTACTACTGCACATGACGCAATGGAGGAACAGCTGGAAAAGGAGGAAGACACCTCGTATTCTGTCAGACAGTTTGTATTCTTTTCGAGTAAAATTCTATTACTGAATTCTAACATAGATATACTTGATGACGTTGAATTGCTCTTGGCAGGATGCTTCCACCAGACCTATTGAGCACCCGGGTGCTAACTCAGAGTGATGGGATCACACTTGGATAGGATGCTAGCACTATGAGTCATCAGGAGGACTTAGTACTGTTAGCATCAGTATCAAGCCTAGAGCTGGGTCGATCATTTATTGGTATATCACTAGGAAAGCCGACCCTGAAGAAGAGATCTAGCGCCAAGTAAGTGTTGAAGTTTCCTCTATATGCTACTTCGTTCCTAGGACACCACTTGACTACTACTCATACCAGGTTACAAAAGACACTGAGTACCCAGGCACAGAGTGAAGAGCCCCGGGTCAAAGAGAACCCATGTACTGATGGTGACCGAGTGGAAAAAGGCTAGGTAAGTGGGCCTGTGTCTCCACCCAGGTCCACTAAAATGCCACGAGCGTAGGGTCTAACGTCCGCTGATGGTGAAGCGCATGTGGCATTGATGATGAAGTGCACCAGCCACCGGGGCTGGAGGTGAAGGATCTCAATGTCCTTCATCATCAGTCGGGTACTGCAGAGGGTGTCCTATGGCACATCTGAGGCACAGCTTCATCATCAGTCGTCGGGTACTAGGATGACATCACCCTGTGTAGTACCTATGGCTATGGCACCTCCACACCCTCCGGCCCCAGCGACTGGTGCGCTTCATCATCAACAGGCAAGCCGGGTACTGCAGAGGGTGTGGAGGTGCCACAGCCATAGGTAGCCATGCCTGTTGATGATGAAGCACACTAGCCACTGGGGTCAGAGGCTGTGAAGGCTACTATTGATGAAGATGTGCAGAGCGTGAGGGCTGACCCAAGCACCGCTACGGTGAGTGCTCCTACCCTAGATGTGCCGACGACAAGCACCCAGCAAGCGGAGGAGGACTGGGTACCCAGCTCTAGGCATATAGTCCGGAGTTCGCCAGGTTGATGTGGTCATGGTCCGGGCTACTAAACCAAGCTTCTATCTTCGATGACCAGTTGAGGGTAAGTAAATGCATTTTGTCATTTTCTGCTGTAAATAATTTCTGAATTCTCATTCCTAAAATAGTCATATGCTTAGGGTGCGGAGCTAAAGGCCTCTCTCAAGGTCCAAAAAATCTAGGCAGAGCTTGCTAAGCTAAAGGAGGAGCAGGCCAAGAAGGAGGCCGAGTGGGAATCTGCTCAGAACCGCCATGAAGAGACCCTCTGTATCCTTCGTTCTCAGATTGGTGAAGCCGCCAAGGTCTATGTGCGGAATGTACTTGGTATGCTCTGAGTGCTATACCTAGCTATGGATCTCCATCAGGTAGCCACGGACTATGATGATGAAGGCCATCTTACTACCATGGAAAGAGCTAGGGAGGAAATCGACGGACTCGCAACCACCATAACAAATGAATTAGACCTTAGGATGGAGAAGCCTGACGAATAAGCTGTCTAAGTTTGAAAAAACTTGTTAAGAATATGTGTCGAGTAGGCACATTGTAAGAAGCAATGTTCTTTTGCTTGCATAGGCTGTTAGTTGAATGAAAAACTTAGCCTATAAATTTTAAAAAGTAATGCGCCTTGTTGGGGTACTTAAACACCGAAGACAGTTTATTTTAGCTAACTTGTCTATGCAAAGTTAGCATCTTTTAGACTTGGTAATCTTTTGAGTAAGATTGTAGTCTGCTTAGGCTATAAGTTTGTCTTGTGGAGTCCTTTAGAAAGGCACGTAAGACTGAGTAGCCGAGTAAAAAGTGACCAACGTAGTCGCTATGATTAGAATCATGTTAGACCCTTCCGTCAACGTTAAGTGCTCGAAGTCACTTGTTCAAGGAACCCTTATAACGATTGTTTGTAGTTAGGATCACGTCCCATAGCCAACGAATCAGGTTACTTGCTTCTAGGAATCACCCTACCCAGGACGACATGCAATAGTTAAACTAAATATTGGTAATTGACTCCCGGACAAGGAGATGTAAGCCATCCGAGTAGGAGGCGTATCTCATATAATATAGCCCAGAACTTGGTATATAGAATAAGGACTATGTGTTGAGTAAATTTATCATATTGAGAGATGTGTAGCCACACAATTAGTCAGTCATATATCTCATATATGATGTAACAAAGGCTACAACAAAGAGAGACAACTAGTAAGTTGTGTATCTTGCACAAAAGTAAAAAGATAGATTCATCTAGCGAAGAACATTGACTATATAATTAACAAAGAATCTTAAGTAGAAAAGCTAGAACACTAAATTTACTGAAACATCTGAGCTACTTAATAATATTAAGCATAAAATCTCCATAGCTGATCGATGTTCCAGGAGTTAGGCATAGGATCACTGTCCTCTGTGATTAACTTGAAGGAGCCTGGTCGAGTAACTTTGGAGACGATGAAGGGGAGTTCCTAGGGGCTGAGTAGCTTGTGTCGTCCTAACATATTCTAGATATGCTTAAGGACTAGACCTCTGACTTGAAAGGTATGGGTGCGCACATTCTTGTTGTAGTGATGTCGTAGGCCTTGCAGGTACCTGGTAGATTGGAAGAGTGCGTTAAGCTTGATTTCTTCAGCACTGTCAATTTCTAGCCGCCAGGTTTCGTCTGCTTCATCTTCATTGTACCGTTCAACCCTGGGAGAGTTCCATATCAAATCTACTGGCAAGATGGCTTCTAAGCCATAAACTAGAAAAAAGGGAGAGTACCCTATCGCTCTACTTTGCTAAGTGCGTAGTCCCCAAACTACCATGGGTAACTCGTATATCCACTTGTCGATGTAGTCTTTAATCTCATCGAATAGCCTTGCTTTAGTCTAGCTAGAAGTAGCACATTAGCCCGCTCTACTTGGCCGTTCGCTTGAGGATGAGCTACAAAAGCATAGTCGATGCTGATGCTGCAATCTTGAGCCCAACTTCTGAACTCGATAGCTGTAAAGGGTGAGCCAAGATCTATAATGATCCAATTGGGCATACCAAACTGGTACATAATATCTTGCATGAACTCGACTGCCTTTTTGTGGCATTGAACTTGACAAGTGGTTTGTATTCTATCCACTTAGTGAACTTCTCAATAGCCATGTAGATGTACTTGAAACCACCCGATGCTCGTTTGAGAGGTCCAATCATGTCGAGCCCCCAGCATGAAAAAGGCCATGATGGAGGGATGCAGATAAGGTTGTGAGCTCAGACGTGGGCTTGCTTGGCGAAGAACTGACAGCCCTTGCAGTGTCGCACTAACTCTTCTATGTCTTTCAGTGATGTAGGCCAATAGTACCCGGATCTAAAAGCCTTGCTGACTAAGGTCCTGGATGTTGCGTGGTTACCACAATAACCAAAGTGAATTTCCTCCAAGATTTTCTGCCCTTCTTCAGGTGTAATGCATTTGAGGAGAACACTAGATGATGCGCCCCATCGGTAGAGCCTGTCCCCGACTAAGACATAATTCTTGCTTCTGTGCATGATCTTCTCTGCTTCTACGTTGTCATCGGGCAACTTATGGTCTCAGATGTAATCAATAAATACTTGCGTCCATGTCGGGTTGACCACTAGTACCTGGATATCAGGAGTCAGAGTACCGGTGGATGTGGAGACTTCTTGTTTGATTGAAGGGACTTGGAGTTCCTAAATAAACACATCAGGGGGTACCTAGGCTCTATCTGATCCTAATTTGGCCAAAACATCAGCCGCAACATTGAGATCTCGCATAACATGGAGGATTTCTAGACCTTGGAAGTGTTTCTCAAGTTTGTGAACTTCTATGTAGTAAGCGTCCATGGTCTCCTTGGTGTAGTCCCAATCCTTGTTGACCTGGTTGATGACCACCGAGGATTCGCCATAGACAAGCAAACGCTTGATGCCAAGTGAGACTGCTACTCAGAGGCCGTGAAGGAGGGCCTCGTACTCAGCTTCATTGTTGGCAGCAGGCCAAAGTATTTGTAGGACATATTTAAGCTGCTTTCCATCTGGAGATATGAAGAGAATGCCAGTGCATGCACCTCCTAGCTTGAGGGAACCATCAAAATACATCTTCCAATGGTCGAGGATAACTATCGGAGTAGTGAAAGTGCATCTAGCCCTTTAGTGGGTTTTGGATGATTGAATGACAATGTGATTAAAGGACTAACCCGTTTGCTAGTGTGGATAGGTAATAGGTTATCTCACAGGTACTTAATGAAAGCCAAAATGATGTGTTGTTGTGTAAACAATCTAGTTCAAGCACAAGACAACAATGCAAATGGAATTCATGTAAAGGCTTAATTATTGTGGGATTTCTATGTTCTATGTGAAAGCAAGCTAGTAAGAATTAATGAGACATGAGGGATTGCATATGGAATGATCTCATATTTGAAGCTTGCTAAATTGAAATAAAAAAAAGATAAATAATACATGAATGGATGATTCAACACAAGATGTGACTTGATGGCTTGAGATAGTGAAGATAGCAAGGAAAGGCTTTGAGGTACTAAGCAGGGGTGAAGGGCAAGCAACAGCTTGGCGGCCAAAGAATCTAGCTAGGGTGAAGAAGGAAGTACTTGCATTTAGTTGAGGTACTAATCTAGCTATGATGGTCATGTTTATGTGGAGGATCAAATCACTATTGGAGTGTTTGATGGAAGTGACTTGATACATTTTGGAGTTATTCATATTTGATGAATGGAATCAAGTCACATGCTCAAGATGGCTATGCTCACGTGTAAAGATCAATATCAACATGTTGGCACCCTTATTTGATGAAGATTGAAAGAGACGTCATTAATTCAAAAGAGGTCAACTCAAGCGGTATAAATTTGTTTTTCCTTTAATCTTGAGTTTGATAGGTATGCCGTACTATTAAGAGGGATGCATCATGTTGATAGATAATGTTTCATAAGTTCTTAAGCCAACCCATGTGAGTTTTGAGTATTTGAGAGACAAAAGAGCTAACTGATTTCTTGCTGGTCTAGCAATACCGGACGTGTCCGGTATTTGCCCAGCAATGATGAAATTGTTGTTCTCGGGTTGGTTCGTTAGGAGTTCCGACGTAAGTCAGGAGTTTCGATGGTCGGGAGTCCCGGCAATGGTCGGGAGTTCCGGTGTCTCGCGCTTTAACTAACTTAGAGAGTTCACTATGGTGGTTATACCTGACGTGTCCGGTATTCATACCAGACATGTCTGGTATGGACGACTAGAGGCCAACGGCTAGTTTTCAAAAGCCTTGAGGGTCGGGAGTTCCAACGTGAGTCGGGAGTTCCGACGGTCGGAAGTTCTGGCATGCGTTAGGAGTTCCGACACCTCACAAACTTCAACTCAGTTACTTAGTTTTCAAATATGCTGAGGGTCGGGAGTTCCGACGTGAGTCGGGAGTTCTGACGGTCGGAAGTCCCAGCATTCATCGGGAGTTCTGATGCCTCACTACATCGCTGTAACTTAGTTACCGTTGACGCAATGTAAGTCATACCGGACATGTCCGGTATGATTACCGGACGTGTCTGATATGGCAACGGCTATAAAATGGCTAGTTTTTCCAAGGGGGCTATAAATACCCTCAAGCCTACACCTTTGGAGGTGGCTAATTATACTGGTTGCTATACACATTTTTGAGCCTTGCCAACTCTCCCAACCCTCTCTTAGTGAGTGATTGATCAAATTTGCCAAATCAAATTGTGGGTTGAGTGAAATTAAAAAAGAGAGCAATCCAACCACTTGAGCACTTGTGCATATTGTCAATCTCGTGATTCGTATTTGTTACTCTTGGACTCTTCGGTCCTAGATGGTTAGGCATCGCCGGAGAGCACCCGAGAGATTGTGGTGTGCCTCAGAAAGTTTGTAACGGTCAATTCCACCGCCTCAGGATCAACTAGTGGAAGGAGGAAAAGGAGTTGGAAAAGACTCTGGCTAGAGTGACCTTCATGGTATCCTCTAGGGCTGACCTTCGCTGGGTCGCTCGTAGCCCCCTCAATGGAGAGTAGGACTCAAACGAGTCCGAACTTCGATAAAACAAATATCGTGTATCAATTCGCATTTCATTTGATATTTGTATTGCTCTAGCTCTTGCGTAGGTTCTCTATATATATTGTCATCTCTAGTAGATACATGCAGTTTGGTTTGAAAATAGAAATTGAAGGGAGCAAGTTTGGGGCTGTTCTGCAGAAATCGTGTATACCGGACACGTCCGGTATTGATCACTGTGCCAGGCTGTTCTACAGAACACGTGCATACCGGACACGTCCGGTATTTCTTGCCTGTGCTGAATATATTCATTCTCTGTTCTAACTTTGTGTTGCAGGGTTGTAGCTTCTAGATATATTCTTTATACCTTATATACTCTGTGGCTAACTTGTGAGGGGCAGTACTACTCTTTATTTGGAGTTTCCATTTTGGAAACTCCCTTTACTAATCATCTCCGCATTTAAAGGTGTTAATTTTCAGAAACGCCTATTCACCCCCCCTCTAGGCGGCATCCTAGGTCCTTTCAATTGGTATCAGAGCCAGGTTCTCACCTAAAGCTTCACCGCCATGAGAAAAGGATGTCGACGCCTATCGAGTTGGAGCTGGTGCTTCTCCAAAATGATGGTTCAAACTTTCTATCTTGGTCAATACATGTACTCAATGCTTTTAGAGACATTAGTCCTCTTGTTGAGCATATTATGGATGCAAGCATACCTCTTTCTATAGTTGATTGGAGCAACTACAAAAATTTGTCAAAAGAGGAAGAGATATGCGTGCAACTCAATACTCAAGCTATTAATATTATTTTGAGTACATTGAGTGTAGAGGTTCAAGATGAGGCAATCTTCAATGGACAACCACCTTCGGCGAGTGCTCATCTCATTTGGACTAGACTTTTTGATTTATATGGAAAATCCAAATGTTATGATGCATTTGAGATCGAGTCAATGGAAAGTATGTCCATTGTGTCTTCATGCAGCGAAGAAGCCTCACAAGACCTCAAGAGCGCCGAGCCAGAGCAAGAAGTGCAAGTAGCACATGACTTGCTATCTGCCTGTTGTTGATGTTTCACCACCGATAGCCTGCCACGGGGATACCCGGGGTAGTTTGTTCGGGCTTTAGCGTATGCAAAACTCGACGGTAAACACAAGAGACAGTCGATTTATCCTGGTTTGGACCCTCGATCGCAATCGAGTAATAGCCCTACGTCCAGTTGGTGTTAGCCTTTACGTTGGATTGATTGTAAAGTGTTGTGTTGTCCTCTTTCTCTCTAGGAACCCTACCCTCCTTTATATAGTTAGGAGGTCAGAATCCTAGTCGGTTTACAATGAGAGTTCCTAGTAGGATTATAGAATACTACTACTACTAAGATTACATGGGAAGAATCCTAGTTAGACTAGATCTTCTCCCTTCCTTGCGGGGTATCCCGTGGGTCCCGCACCGACAAGCCCCCGAGCACTTCATGGTTGAGCTCTGGAAGCCTCGTCTCGTTCCTTCAGGTCTTGCCGAGTAGGAACAAGCGTCATCCGAGTGCTTTCTTGAGCAAAACCATGTAGCGCTTCATGAGATCTTCGCGTGGTGTGTACCTTTTTGAAGAAAAAAAGTACTCCCATTTGGGTGTAGCCCCCGAGCCTCTTGCTATTTGGCACAAGGAGCTGGAGGGTCTTCTTCTTGAAATCACTCTGCTTTTTCGTCGAAGGGCTCCTGAGCATATACCCTATTTCCTTATAAAAAAGAGCTCGGATATAGTTAGGTCTGGGTTTTTTTGTCGTGAGGCCTTGAGGTGGTTGAGTGTAGCCCCCGAGCCTCTTGCTATTTGGAATAAGAAGTTGGAGGTTCTTGAATGTTATGTTGTTTGAAAACTGTTGTCTTGAAGAAGTCTTCTGAGTGATGTGCGCTTTTTTGAAGGAAAAAGTGCACTCACTGAGTGTAGCCCCCGAGCCTCTTGCTATTTGGAACAAAAAGTTGGAGGTTCTTGAATGTTATGTTGTTTGAAAACTAATGTCTTGAAGAAGTCTTCTGAGTGATGTGCGCTTTTTTGAAAAAAAGGGCACTCACTGAGTGTAGCCCCCGAGCCTCTTGCTATTTGGAACAAAAAGTTGGAGGGTCTTGAATCTGAGTTGTTCAAAGGACTGAAAGCCTTTCCTATTGCAGCCTCCGAGCATATACATGTGTTCTTTTATTCGAAAAGAACTCGGATATAGGATCTTGGCATGTTCTCTTGTAGTCTGTTGTTGTCAGATGTAGTTGTATGGTAGTGGTTGAGAGTAAATGTTGTTTGTTCATGAGTTGTAGAGTGTTGGTATATTCTTCCGAATATGCTCGTTCTAGAGTACTGCTCCTTCACGTCTGAGTCCTCTTTCATTGAATTCTATCTTTTCACTGTGTCCTTTGTTAGGTTTGTTTCGTTGGTGCTCCCGGTCTAGGTGCACTGCTTCTTTGGTCTATAAATACCCTCCTAGTGTGCTATTTTGATTCATCGAGCATTTTGTTGCGTGGTCTGAAATCTCCATAGTCATGAATATGATAGTTTGCGAAGTAGAGCAGCCCCCGGGCATATTTTATAGTTCTTGTGTATCTTGTCATAGCTGGAGGGAGTCTTGTGATAGGGATTAGAGGTAGACTAATCCCACAGTGGCATTGTACCGAGAAGTACGTGGTAGTAGTTGGAGGAAGTCTTATGATGTGGGAAACATTCCTTCATCCAGCAGTTCTAGGTTGATCCTCGTCGCCTGCCCTGAGACTGTCTAGTGTAGATCAACATCATATCCAGCATCACATCCAACTTGGGTAGACAGATGCTTGCAGGCTTCTCTTGGTCCATGTTGTCTCGCCGTGCTGCTGACCTCCGCCTTGGATGTGCTACGTTCTTCCTTTGAAGAAAATAGTATAGCCGAGTGCGGTTTGTTCTATCAAGTAGTAATTTGGAACACGTAGTCGTTCCAGAGCCTAGTTGTGTCCGGGTTCCTTTTTGCTACCTTGCTTGTTGTAGTACCGAGTTCATTGGGTCTTGTAAGATGTGTAATTTTGTATTTTTTTGAAGCCATTTGTAATGGAAAAAATCTTGTCTTCTGAGTTGTCCTTTTTTCTATTGAAGTCCTAGTTGTTTATGAGATTCCTGAGTTCTTTCTATAAGAATTGGGTTCTTGTGTTCCTTGTGAGGTAACCCTTCATTGCTTCATGGTTGATGAGTTCTTTTTGTAGCAATGTGATAACTCCGCCGTGGTGCTAGATGGATAAGTCTGAAATCTGCCCGTTGAACTATACCGTTGTGTAGAATTGTGCCGTCCGTTATTTTAGCTACGTCAGTCATTGTGAGAAATGGACCATTGCGTTCTCATGCCGTGTTTAAATGGGCCTGGTGGGCCGCGTTTCTATTGCTATAAAAATCTATTTATAGCCCTTTCTTCTTTTTCTTTACTGCACTGCTTTTGCCTTGAAACCCTAGTCTTCAAAACTCTGCCGCCGCCATTGTCACCATCATCTGAGCGCCGTCGTCTGAGCATCATCGCACCTTAGTGCTTTTATTGCTTTCGCTAGTATATGGGTAGAAAGAAATCAATGAGCAAGTCCTAGGCAGCCTTTGTGGATGAGGAGGCCTCTCTTTCTATGATTGAAAATCAAGAATTCATGGCCATGAGGGCTGCTTAGAAGATCTGGCCGGCTTCGACTACAACTGAGGATTAGTTGTGTGAGCTTGTTAGTGATGGCCTGATCTAGGGCAAGGAGTTTGCTGATTGGAGAGCTCCAGGCGAGCATTGGGTCCCAACTCCAGGTCCTGGTGAGATTATTCTTTTTGTCTCCTTTATCTATGCCGGACTCTGCCTTCTTGCTTCTGCTTTTCTTTACCGATTTCTTAGCTATTTTGGGATTAGTCTAAACCATCTTGCTCCCAATGTTGTCCTTCATCTTTTCGTATTTGTTCATCTTTGTGAAACTTTTCTTGGAATTCCTCACTCTCTTTCTCTCTTTCGCTACTTCTTCCGTTTGAAACCCCAACCCCGTCGTGATGACACCCATGTTCTTGGTGGCTACGAGATCCAGTTTCATCAGGATCTTAAGAGTAAATTCTTTGATTATAACTTGGTTGATTCTATGAGGCATTGGCGTGCTGACTGGTTTTCTGCCACCAATTCGATTCCTCCCCTTACTGTTCATTCTGGATCTAGTCCCGTTGTTAATGACCGATGGGAAAAGAATCCCCTGACGTCAGATGAGCTCCAGGCGATCAAGTCGTTTCTTAAGAGGATATGTACTCTGAAACAGCAGGGCTTGATCGGCTTCGGTATCGTCTCTAGTTTTCTTCGCCGCCGTGTTCAGCCTCTAAAGGAGTGAGAGAATTTTGGTTTTGAGTACTCTAGGGCTGAGGATCCTTCTCGAATGGTCCCTGCCCTTGAGTTAACTGATGAGGAGGTGCTCGAGTGCTGTCAGAAGCTGCTGAAAGGAGTAAGTGTTGTTCTGCATGCTGTCCTTGAGTATTGCGCTAACAACCCGCCTCCTGCTGTGAGTTGTTTTTTCTTATTCAGGTACTTTTTGTATTTCCTTTGTTGTCTCCACTTTTTGCTTAATTTTTCTTGTCTGGTTGTTTTACTCTTTTGTAGGAATTGGGGCATAACTTCGTTGATCCGATCTCCCTTGATGACTGCCCTACCATTGTGGAGACTGGGGATAGTCTTGCTGGGGCTTCTTTAACTAGTAAGTTTCAAACCACCATGATGTTTCCTGGTGTTTCTTTCGCGGTTTTTTATGTATATGTGGAGTATGTTCCTCATCGAGTTCCTCAAGCTCCTCGTAGTGTCAGAAAAAGGGGGCGAGCGGATTGTTCTTCTTCCGGTTTGTCTGCTCCCAAGAAGCCTCACCAATCGAGTACTCGCCCAGGTACTCAAGTTATAGGTAGCATGCTCCTAGGTGAGCATATTAATACACTTTGTCTTCTTGTTGTTTGTTTGTGCCTTTAACCGAGTACTTTTCTCCATTTTCAGATGGCATTGTGGTTGCCATGTTTGAGAATGAGGAAGAAGAGGATGATGATGTGGCCCTTATCATACGTCGGTGAGTTGTTTTCTTGTCTTTGTTTTGTTGAACACCTCTTTTTGTTCTAACCTTGAACTTGTTCTCTTGTAGCAAGCGGCCGTCGAACTTGAGTTCTTCTGGGGCTTCGGTACCAGTCACGCCGCCCCTATCGTAGGGTGGTGGTGGT
Source organism: Miscanthus floridulus (assembly GCF_019320115.1). Classification (NCBI taxonomy): domain Eukaryota; kingdom Viridiplantae; phylum Streptophyta; class Magnoliopsida; order Poales; family Poaceae; genus Miscanthus; species Miscanthus floridulus. Next base: position 105,810,989 of record NC_089598.1, read on the forward strand.
GTTTTTGCTGCTATGGTTCCCCCTCTAAAGTCCTCTTTTGGTTTTATGAAGAAGAAGATAGCTGAGTGAGTGATTCCTTGTTATGTTTCTTCATTTTTGTTTTCCTTTTTTCCTGACTTATATTCTTATCGTTGAGTTTCTTTATCATCCTGTAGACCCTCGCCTTCCCTTCACCCTCTGCCGACCTCTTGTCAGTCCTCTGATGCGCCTCTGTGTGCTGAGTCTCAGGACTTGGCATGTACGGTCAGCGAGGTGGCTGTGATGAAGATAGGGTTCCCTGGTGATCACGCTGCTGCTGATTCGCTGGCTCCGGAGGTGACTATGGCCATAGCAGTGGGTTCTTCTAAGGAGGTAGCCGGGGCTTCCTAGGATATGGCCCTGGCCTTGCCTTCTTTGCCTCGGCCGACTTCTTCCTCTGTTCCTCTTGGTACTGGTGGTTAGCGTTTTGATGATTATGTTGTGCTACAATTCGATGCCACTCATTGTTTGTCAGAGCTGACTGCTGCCTGGGGAACCCTTGCGACTTCTTTTGGGGAAAAGCTCTAGGTAAGTTTTTCTGAAGTTCTTTCTTTGGATGTTCGTCTTTCTTTTGTTCTTATGCCTTTTTTCTCTCTCTCTCTTTTTGTTCAGTCTTTTTCTCAGGATCATACCGGCTTCTTTTTCTCGTTTGAAACCGAGAAAAAGTTGTCTTCTGAGGTAAGTGCCCTAAAAGCAGAGCTTGATCTCTGTCAGGCCAAGATAGAGACTGAGCGTCAAACGCACCAAAAAGAGGAAAAGGCTCTTCATGCCCGGGTGGTAGAGGCAGAGAAGCGAAGGGATGCTGCGGTGGAGGCCATGAAGAATGAGTGTAATGGTATTGCGGGTTCTTCTTGTTTACTTTTGTATTCTGACTTCCCTTTCTGTTGACTTCTTTTTTGGTACTTGGTTTAGCTCTCCGAGTTGAAAAGCAGAAGCTCTCGGAGGGTATTGAAGAAATGAAGATAATTGTTCACAATAGTCACAACAGGGCTGAGGAAGTAATTACTCATGCTGAAGAACTCATGCTTGCCAAGTTGATTAGGCATGGAGCTGATAGGGATCTTGTGCAGGTCCAAAAGACTATTGAAGACTTGACTGGTAAGCTAGCGACGGCTACTGAGAACTAGAATGCTTTGTGGAAATCATTTTGGTCAGTAGCCGGTCTTCTTCGGACCTCAGCAGATGATGGTCAATCTTGGGCTCAGTTTATTCCCCAAGTTCCGACCTGTTTCCAGGATTTCATGAAGAGGTGCGTCCAACTGTGTACCAAAAATGTTCTTGCTCAGGTCTAGGTTCTTTCTCCGGAGTTTCCTTTGTCCAAGATTGCTGATGAAGCCATGAGTCAAGAATATCTAGATGCCGTTGAAAAGGTGGAGCCTGAGGTCAAAGATTTAGCCAGGAGGATTGTTGATAATCTTAATATTGATATTTCTTCTCCTGATGACAATGTTTGATGTAATTGACCTTTGTACTCCAGCCTTTGTAATAGGATATTATACTTCTTTTTGAATAAAGATTCTTTATTTTTTGTTGATGTCTTCTTTGCCCGAAGGTCTTACTCAGTATATGTAGATCGTTGTCTTGACAAACTTTCTTGATTTGTCGAGTACTTGTCTAGCTTTCGTCTGCACCGTGTAAACAACTCGGTATATATAGATCATTGTCTTAACAAACTTTCTTGATTTGTCGAGTGCTTGTCTGGCTTTCGTCTGCGCCGTATAAATAACTCGGTATATATAGATCGTTGTCTTAACAAACTTTCTTGATTTGTCGAGTGCTTGTATGGCTTTCGTCTGTGACTTGTAAATGACTCGTTATAGATCATCGTCTTGACAAACTCTGTGTTCTTGTTAGTATTAAAAAGACTTAGGACCGGCGATCTCGAGTATCTTCGGTTTCTTCTTTACAGCTTTTTTGCTTAATTCTAGATGTGGCCGACATCTGGCTCTTTCCCTGGTTGCAAAAAACATCTTAGGATCGGTTTGGGTGTTGGCTTATCAGCCACCCTCATCGGCTGGCTCAAGCATGTTTTCAGCTCTTTTGCTCTCGGCCGGTATGCTCAGGCGTAATTTCAGCCGTTTTGCTTTTTTGTTTTGGGTGTTAGCTTGTTAGCTACCCTCATTAGCGGGCTCAAGCATGTTTTCAGCTCTTTTGCTTTCGACCGGTACGCTCAGGCATAATTTCAGTCATTTTGCTTTTTGTTTCGGGTGTTAGCTTATTAGCTACCCTCATCGGCAGGCTCAAGCGTGTTTTCAGCTCTTTTACTCTCGGCCGGTTTGCTCAGGCATAATTTCAGCCATTTTGCTTTTTTGTTTCGGGTGTTAGCTTATTAGCTACCCTCATCGGAGGGCTCAAGCATATTTTCAGCTCTTTTGCTCTCGACCGATATGCTTAGGCATAATTTCAGCCATTTTGCTTTTTGTTTCGGGTGTTGGCTTATTAGCTACCCTCATCGGCGAGCTCAAGCATATTTTTAGCTCTTTTGCTCTCGACCGGTATGCTCAGGTATAATTTTAGCCATTTTGCTTTTTGTTTCGGATGTTAGCTTATTAGCTACCCTCATTGGCGGGCTCAAGCATATTTTAGCTCTTTTGCTCTCGGGTGGTATGCTTATTGGAAACAATTCAGGGAAAGCCATAATAAGACATGCATTGTTGAGAAAAACCATCTTTATTGATCATGAACATTGATAAGCCATAATAAGACATATGTTGTCGAGGAACAACTATATTTATTGATCATGAACGTTGATCTCTTGTGTTTTGTACATGTATTCTTCCTTGAGTTGTTTTCATGTGTAGAATCTTCTTAGTTGGCTGATGTGCCATGTATTGTTGACTTCTTTTCTATCTTCAGTTATCAACTTGTACGTGCTGGTCCGGTGACTTTTGTGACAATAAAAGGACCTTCCCATGGACTGAGTAGTTTATGGCGTCCGTCAATTTTTTGTATTCTTCTTAATACTAGGTCTCCGATTTGTAGTGATCGAGGCTGGGTATTCTTGTTGTAGTGGCGTCTTAATCCTTGGAGGTATCTTGCTGATTGAAGGGTAGCATTTACTCTAACTTCTTCTGTACTGTCGAGTTCTAATCTTCGGGTGTGTTCTGCTTCTCCTTCGTCATATTGTTCTATCCTTGGTGACATCCAGATCAAGTCAACAGGTAGTATGACTTTTGATCCGTAAACTAAGAAGAAAGGTGAGTATCTAGTGGCTCTGCTTATTTGAGTTCGTAGCCCCCATACGACCTTGGGTAATTCTTCAATCCATTTTGATCCATAGTCCACTAGTTCTTCATATAATCTTGGTTTTAATCTGGCTAGTATGAGTCCATTAGCCCTTTCTACCTATCTATTGGCTTCTAGATGTGCGACTGATGCGTAATCTATGCCGAAGCCACAATCCAATGCCCAACTTTTGAATTCTGTAGTTGTGAAGGGAGAACCAAAATATGTGATGATTCGATTGGGCATGCTGAAGCGGTGCATGATGTCATGGATGAACTCGACTGCTTTGGCGGCGCTGTATTTTGCAAGCAGTTTGTATTCAATCCACTTGGTAAACTTGTCAATTGCTATAAAGATGTACTCGAAACCGCCTTTTGCTTTCTTGAGAGGTCCTGCTTGATCCAGCCCCCAACAGGAGAAAGGCCAAGCAGGTGGGATGCAGATGAGATTGTGAGCTGGCACATGAGCTTGTCTCGCAAACATTTGACAACCTTTGCATTTTCTGACAAGTTCTTCTGCGTCTTTCAAAGCTGTTGGCCAGTAGAATCCTGTGCGGAACACTTTGCCGATTAGTGTTCTTGAAGCGGCATGATTTCCACAGCAACCTAAGTGTATTTTGTCTAAGATCTCTTTGCCTTCTTCAAACGAGACACATTTTAGGAGTACTCCTGATGATGCAGCTCTTTCGTACAGCTTGTCCCCTACTAGGACGTAGTTCTTGCTTCTGCGAACAACTTGGGTAGCTTCCGCTTTATCTGCTAGTAATTTATTCTCTTTGATATAATCGATAAAAACATGGGTCCATGAGGTGGTGATTACCAAAATCTGGGTGCCTTTTGCTGGGAGTTCAGGTGTTATCTCGCCGAATTGTTTGATAGAGGGAGCTAATAATTCCTCTATGAATACGCTGGGTGGGACCTTCGCTCTGTCCTATCCAAACTTGGCGAGGACGTCTGCTGCAATATTAGAATCGCGCAGGACATGTAGAATTTCTAATCCTTGAAAATGCCTTTCGAGTTTTTGTATTTCAGCGCAATAAGCGCCCATGTTTTCTTTGGTGCAATCCCAATCCTTGTTGACTTGGTTGATGACTACTGCCGAATTGCCGTATACGAGTAATCGCTTGATTCCGAGGGTAATTGCCACTCGGAGCCCGTGGATGAGGGCTTCGTATTCTGCTTCATTGTTTGTAGCCTACCATAATATCTGAAGGACATACTTGAGTTGTTTTCCGTCTGGAGAAATGAAGAGAACGCCTGCATCGGCTCCGCCTACTTTGAGCTTTCCATCGAAGTACATCTTCCAATGGTCAAGGATGTTATTTGACATGGGTTGTTGAATTTCTATCCACTTGGCAACAAAATGGGCAAGGGCTTGAGATTTAATTGCCTTTCGTGGGGTGAAATCGATATTGAGAGCACCAAGTTCAACTATCCACTTAGATATGCGCCATGTTGCATCTTTATTGTGTAGGATGTCTCCAAGTGGGAAATCCATCACCACGGTAATCTTGTGGCTTTCAAAATAGTGGCGAAGCTTGCGTGAAGTGATCAGGAGGAGGTAGAGTAGTTTTGCACATGCAGGTACCGGATCTTTGATTCTGATAGCACTTCGCTGCTGTAATATACGGGGCATTGTACTTTGTATACACGCCTTTCTTCTTCTCTTTCTATGACTATCGCTGTGCTGATCACAGTAGAAGTTGCTACAATGTACAGCATCATGTCTTTGTATTTGTTTGGAGGTGTGAGAACGGGCGAGGTTGTGAGGTACGCCTTGAGCCTTTTGAAAGCTTCGTTGGCTTCTTCTGTCCACTTGAACTTGTTTGTCTTCTTTAGTAATTTAAAGAAAGGTAACCCTTTTTCGCTAAGTCTTGATATAAAATGATTGAGGGCCACCATGCAGCCTGTTAGTTTATGCACATCTTTGACACTTCGGGGAGGGCCCATCTCTATTATGGCTCGAATTTGCTTGGCGCTGGCTTCGATTCCACAATAACTGACCAAGAATCCTAGTAGTTGTCCTAAAGGAACTCTAAATACACACTTGCTAGGGTTCAATTTCCACCTCCACCTCTTCAGGTTTTCGAAGGTTTGCTTTAAGTCTTCAATTAGTGTGTCCGGGTTCTTTGTTTTTACTATTACGTTATCCACGTATGCTTCTACATTTTCACCAATCTGATCACCAAGGCATGTTTGGATAGCTCTTTGGTATGTGGCACGAGCATTCTTGAGTCCAAACAACATGGTCTTGTAGTAGTAGGCACCGAACGGAGTGATGAAAGATGTCTTGCTCTGGTCTTGTTCTTTTAATGCAATCTGGTGATATCCTGAATAGCAATCAAGAAAGGATAATAGGGTAGATTCTGCTATTGAATCAACTATCTGATCAATGCATGGTAGTTCGAATGGATCTCTCAGGCAGTGTTTGTTGAGGTCTGTGTAGTCGACGCACATGCGCCACTCGTCTGTATTCTTCTTTTGTACTAGAATTGGGTTTGCTAGCCAATCTGGATGAATGATTTCTCTGATGAATCCGACTGCCATTAGCTTTGTGATTTCTTTTTTAATTGTTGCCTTCTTGTTAGGTGAGAATCATCATAACCGTTGCTTCATAGGCTTGGAGCCTTCATTGATATCAATTCTGTGCTCAGCCAACTCTCTTGGGACACCTGGCATGTCGGCCGACTTCCAAGCGAAGATATCTTTGTTGTCCCGAAGAAAGTTGGTGAGCGCGAGTTCCTATTTTGCCGAGAGATGGGCGCTGATGGTTGCTGTTTTGGAGGGATCACCGGTGCCCAGGTCGATTTGCTTGACGTTGGCTTCTTTTGGTGGTGCGAGGATGCTAGGCTTTTTAGCCGGTATCTCTAGTTCTTCTAGGCTCATTTCTGCGGCAATAGTGGCTATTTCTTTTCTACCATCGGTGGCTTGTGCCTTAGCTGCAATTTGAATTGCCTGAACGTCGCAGTCAAAAGCACGCTTCAGATCACTTCAAAGGGAAAGGACACCATTAGGTCCTGGCATCTTGAGCAATAGGTACGGGTAATGCGGTATCGCCATAAATTTTGCTAGTGCCGGGCGCCCGAGGATTGCATGATATGATGAATCGAAGTCTGCAACTTCAAATTTGATGAACTCTGTTCGGTAGTTTGAGGGAGTGCCAAAAGTAACCGATAGAGTGATTTGTCCAAGTGGCATGGCTGCCTTGCCGGGTACTATCCCATAAAAGGGGTGCTTGTTGGTGTAATCATCCTGACGAGTTGTAGTCTCATCTTCCTTAGCGTTTCTGAAAAAATGATATTGAGTCCAGCTCCCCCATCGATTAGTACTTTTGTGACAGTCATGCCGGCGATAGTTGGATCTAGAACCAGTGGGTAATGGCCTGCGTTTCCTATGCTAGTCCATTGGTCTTCTCTTGAAAATCGGATTGGATACTGTGACCAATTGAGATATCTTGGGGTAGCCGGTTCTGCTGCCATGATAGTTCATAGAGCTAGCTTTTCTTGATGTTTGCTTCTGGAATCTAGGACTCCAGCAAAGATCACTGCTACTGCCCCCTAGATTTTTGGAATCCCTTGTCTTTGTGGTTGTTTTCATCCTTTTTCTGATTGTCTTCTTTAGTGTTTACCTTATTATCTTTTCTTATGTATCGCTCGTTGAAGGTGTAGCAATTTCTAGTGGTGTGATTTTCTTTAGGGTGCAAAATGCAACGCATGTTTTCAATGTCTTCATACCCTCTAGGTTTGGAAAACTTCCTTGATTTATCAGCCATCGCTACGGTGTTGTCTGGTCCACATTTTCTTTCCTGATGTCAGATGTTTCGATGATTTTGCTTGTCCGGGTTGTCTCGGCTATTTCTATCTGGGAACCTTTCTCGTGTTTTTTCCTCTACAGTAATCATCTTTTCTACGGCATGTCTGAATTCTTCATTGTTTCTCGGGTTTTCTTTGCAGAAGTCTTGAAATTGCCACCTAGCCATAATTCCGTGAGAGAAAGCTTCAATTACTTCTCGTTTGGTGATGTCATGTACTTGAGCACATAGTTCGCCAAATTGTCGATAGTAATCTCTGAGACTTTTGCCCCCTTTCTGCTTGAGTCCTTTTAGTTCTACATGGGTGATGGGGTGTGTAATGATGCCCGCAAAATTTCTACAGAAAACTCTTTGCAAGTCCTCCCAATTTCTGATTGACCCTGGATTTAACTTGTCGAACCATTGGAGGGGCATAGTTTCTAGGGCCATGGGAAAGAACAAAGTCTTAATATCGTCATCTCCTCCGGCTAATTCAATCAACTATGAGCAAATCCTGAGCCACTACCTTGGTTCGGTCTTGCCATCATATTTAGAGTGGTTGGACGGTTTGAACTTGTGGGGTAGTCGTATTGAAGCAAGTCTGCTTGCAAAATAGGGGAATCTATAGTGTGTTCCGGCTTCTTTGTATTCTGATTTGGCACCTCCTTTCTACCAACTGTCATTTTGTTGAGAGTAGTTCTACGGGGATGTCTGAACAGGAGCTTTGCTTCTGATCTTCCTTGGTTGTTCAATTCAGTAGTTTTGACTATGGTCCCTTCTGCTTTCTCTATTGTGACTTCCACTCGGGCCAAGTCTCTCGAAAGTGGACTTCCTCTGATTTTGATCTTCCTTCCTATGAGATGTTGACCTGCCAGGTAGTCTCGAGTGGGTCCTTTCGTTGTGCGTCCTTAGGGCTGCTGATCGGAGGAGGTCCTAGAGCTGTTCTTGTTTTTCACTGGGAAGTGATGTCGCTCTGAGTTCTTCTAGTGCTTCTTGGATCCTATTGTATGGTGTATTCGCCGCGCGTCTTTCTTCGGCTTCTTGTTTTGATTTTCTTCTATCAGCCAGATCTGATTCATATTTGATCCAAGCTTCCTTGCGCTGCCTAGCACGACATTAGCGTCCTTATTTCAATTTGTTTCTTCTTTCTCTAGCCTGCTTCTGATTCTCGGTCTCACCATTATGCCCCTGGATAAAGGGTGATATGTTGAACTCAGATTCATCCGATGATCTGATGTCGGGTGCTTCTAGGGGAACCAATGGTGATCAAGGACGGCGAACCATGAATACTTCTCGTGCATGAGTTGTTCTATTATCGATGTTGGTTTTCACACCATCAGAGTCGTTGATTACTTTAGTAGATGCTTCAAGGTCACAGATCGAGTCTCCTTCTTGGTAGGGTAGAATTGCCATCGTCATCGTGCCGACTAGTTGGGTACCACTGTCCTCAGGAACGTAACCTAGCTAGTGGACGATATAGTCTTGAGATGTTATAGTCAGTACGAGACCTTCTTGAGCTCCTCTTAGTGACATTCTAAGCACCGGATTGAGGGATCCTTCGGGCCGTGCCTGATAGGATTTTGCCATGTTGTGGAGTCTGAACAGAAAAAGACCCAGCTTCTTGAAAAGACTCTGAGTGTATTTTGAGTTGTTTTCTTAATAGGCTGAGGCCGTGTTCCGAAGCCCTATCGGAAAAGAACTCGATTTCTCAAAAGAACTTGGTAAAGATTCCATCTCGGATGCGGAGCTTGAGTTCAAGTCGGATGCGCAAATTCATGAAATTTGAGTTGGATTAGATATCATGAGCTGTGTGAATCTTCCGGTGAGTTGATCTGTCGTAGTCACCAAAATGGAAAGGTCTTCATGGTGATCTAAATCTTTGAGGAGACAGCCTTGAAGCTTGCCATTGTTGTCCGCCTCATAGATCCATGAACCAAAGATGAAGGTTGATCCTGTCGAGAAGATCATGTTGTCGAGGTCCGTCGAGCTCTCGGATGCAAATTTGCCGAAAGCCCCTACCTGGTGCGCCAGCTATTGATGTTTCACCACTGATAGCTTGCCATGGGGATACCCAGGGCAGTTTGTTCGGGCTTCAACGTATGCAGAACTCGACGATAAACGCAAGAGACAGTCGATTTATCCTGGTTTGGACCCTTGATCGTGATCGAGTAATAGCCCTACGTCCAGTTGGCGTTAGCCTTTGCATTGGATTGATTGTAAAGTGTTGTGTTGTCCTCTTTCTCTCTAGGAACCCTGCCCTCCTTTATATAGTCAGGAGGTCAGAATCCTAGTCGGTTTACAATGAGAGTTCCTAGTAGGATGACAGAATAATACTACTACTAAGATTACATGGGAAGAATCCTAGTTAGACTAGATCTTCTCCCTTCCTTGTGGGGTATCCCATAGGTCCCACACCGACACCTGCACATACCGGACATGTCCGGTATGCCTACCGAACGTGTCTAGTATGCCTATCGGACGTGTCCGGTATGGCCAAGGCAGCAGACCAGCAAGCAGCTATTTGCAATGATGCTCAAGCCCGGTGGCAACCAAGTAATGAGTCAACCTCAGTATCTCATGATACTCATCACTTGTGTCTCATGGCCAAGAAAAGCAAAAAGAAGAGTAACAAGAAAGATCAAGAGAAGGAGAAAGCACAAGTGGATGGTCAAGATAAGAGTGATGTTGAAGTTGAAGATAACTACAACCTTGAACACCTCAACTGCAAGGAGAAGTTCATCATCATGAAGATAGTTGAAAAGAATGATGAGCTTGAAGAAGAGATTGAGAAGCAAGAGCAATCACTTCAAAAGCAAGAATTGTTTCTCATCTCTAAAATGGAAGAACTAAAGGCTCTAAGTGAAAGGTATGAAAAATTGTCAATTGAGCATGCTTTAGTTACTAACTCCTCTTCTAGTGTTTCACAACTAGAGAAGGAAAACTTTGAGCTCAAGGCAAGGTTAGATGAACTATCAAGCAAATATAATGTGCTACAAGCAAACTATGTTCATCTAAAGTGCTCTCATGATGAAGTAGTACAATCAAGCATCATGCTTGAGGTAGCTCATGAGGTTGTGATCACATCGGTAAAATTCTCTCAACCTCTCACACATTCACTCACTAGTACACCATCTCAATTAAATATTTCTTGTACTAATGAGTGTGCTCCTCAAGCAAGCCAATCTTTGATTGAGCTAAATCTCATAGAAAACATAGAGCTCAAAGAGGAGGTGGAAAGATTAAAGAAAGATGTGATTCAATTAAAGGGTAAGGAGAAAGCACAACCTTCTCAAGATAACCGTGATAATATGGTGAAGAAGCTTGAGAAGGGTTCAAACCTTGCTTTTTCCAAAGCCCAACAAAAGAATCACATCTCAAGCAAGGCCAACACAACCAAGAGCAAGAAACATGGAAAAAGGATGTGCTATTGTTGTGGATTATATGGACATGAGTGGGCTATGTGTCCACACAAGAGTTGGGCCGACAAGGTTGAAGCTGCCAATCAAAAGGCTTTTACTAAGAAGGCCAAGCAAATGAAGAGTGATGGATAAAGCGCTTGTCTCATGAGCAAGAAATTAGGGCATCCTACCAAGAAATGCCCAATGTACAAAGAGGCAAGAAAGGAAGCCCAAGTTGCAACAAGAAGATGCTATGGATGCAATGAGATGGGCCATAAGGTTGATAGATGACTATACAAGCAAAACAAGCATAGAGCAAACAAAGACCGCATATGCTATGCTTGTAGAAGAAATGGGCATCTAAGCTATGAATGCCCAAATGGTAACTCACCTAAGCCAAACACATTTGTTTATAATGATATGCTTAGGAAGACCATAAATGGAGTTAGCATTGGCAAGGTGATGTGTTCACCACAAACTAGTGCTAAAGCCATTTGGGTGCCTAAGCACTTGTTGACTAACTCAAAAGGACCCAACAAGAGTTGGGTACCAAAGTGTGCTTAGGTTAATGATGTAGGTACTTGGTGATGAGATATACGCTTCGTGGTGGTTGAGCAAGCAATTTGATAATATTCATTCAATCTATCAACCAATTCTTATCATAATCTCTTATATGGTTGACCCAAAGATAATTCAATGAATATACCATATATTTCATCCTCACAATTGGTAACAAGTACCTAAACCTTATAGTATAGCCACTTTGTTCGTTTTATGTTCAACAGTTCACAAATAGGCATATTTGTGAAAAATTGAAAGTGGCTAATTAGTTTTACTTGATAATATCATGATTGCCATATGGTGCTTTTAATAGCTCTCTAGTAGAGTAATCTATTTGTTGAGATGCTAGTATACAATAAATAATAAAGCTAAACAAAGAATCACAAGCAGCGAATTAATTGTATCTGTCCTGCACCTACCGGACATGTCCGATATTACTACTGGACGTGTCCGATATTACTACCCCTAGGGACAGAAAGAAAGTGTTTTGGTTCTATGTATTCTAGACGTGTCCGGTATACCTACCGGACATGTCCGGTATTGCAGGAACCAAAACACTAATAGGATTACAACCGAGTCTTTGATCCATATATTTTCATATATCCTCAATTTACTCAGAAGCTTGTGGTTTACCAAATCTAAGTGGATTCTAAGCATCTCTTGAACTCAAATTTAAATATGGCAAATTATTTGGTTGTGGTTCAAAATAGAAAATTGACTCCCAAATCCTTAATAGAATAAAGTGCTAGATAAAAGTCATTCAAATCACTTAAAGCACTTATTTAGGGGGAGCTCAGTTTCTATTTTGCACCTTTGTGGACTAACAAATTTATCTAGCATTCTTTGTAGTCCTTTGGATGAAAAATTTGATTTCGTATCTAGCATGATTATTTGACGATCAAGGTCAACATAAAGACTATCATGCTATATATCTTCTTAAGTGGAATTCTTGTGGGCTCAAGGCAAAGGTATGTGTTTACATACATGTATTGTAAGTGCATCTAAGGCCCTTTATATGTTAGAATGTGCATTTGTGTGACATAGGAGAGATGTTTTCAAAACCCATAACTAGCATGTGTAGGTGGTGTGAATTTGAAAAACTATTTGAATCTTGGTCTTTGTGACCTAGCCTTGTCATGTGATGATTATAGCTCTCCTTGATTATTTGATTGGCTAATCACACATGACATGGCTTTCTTAAGTCCATAATCTACTATGTCTCGCTTTATCTCTCTCAAGTAAGCTAAATCTTGTTTATGCCAAATATTTGGAAAAGAGAAAATCAATTTATGGCATTGGATAAGAAAAATGGTGATACTCAGTTTGGATCAAGATTATATACCTTTTTGGACTGAGAAATAATAGAAAAGGGGATTGGAAGAGAGAAAACACCTTTTGGAATAATTTGGGCCAGCCTGTGTATATCGGACGTGTCCGGTATACTATCGGACGTGTCCGGTATGAGCAGGGCTATAAGACAGCTGGTACCCCTTTGGCCCAGTTAGTTTATATCTTTCCGACCAACCCAACCGACGCCCTCCTCCTCACCTAGGGCGACCGAGGTTTTCACCAAGGAAAGGGAGAGAGAGAGAGATTGCATTGGAGAAGGCTTGCATCAAGATTGAAGGCCTAGTGATTTGGATTTCACATCGCTTTCTCGTCTCTTCTCTCAAGGGCAGCAGCTATGAGTGGAAGATAGGAGCCTAGATCCAAGCATAGGCATAATCTAGCTCTAGAGAAATACAAGAAGGCAAGGCAGGAAATGCATCCTAGATTCGAGCCAACCAGAAGGAGGTCTACTAGAGCTGCCTCCAGTGTAGCACCTTAGTATGCAGAGGGGACAGGGAGCTCTTCTTCTGACACTAATACTGATGAGTTCAGTATAGAGCCTAGAGAAGATAGAAAGAGGAAGAGCACTGACAGAGGCTTAGATGGTGATAGTTCAGATGAGGAGCAGGAGATTGAGGAGGAGGAGCCTACACCTCCATTTCAGCACCAGCCTGGTCAGGGTATGCATTATGGTCTTCTTGAGACACGTTTGCCTAATGTGCCCTCCTATGTCTCCAGAGTTGACTATAGGGGAAAGGGCATGACTAGGAAAGCCAGAGATGAGAGAAGAGTAGATCCGAGAGGCTTACCTAAGGTTCAGTATGATCACCGCTTCTAGACAGCCTTTTACATGGACTTCTACTCCAGTGTGATCCTCACTAGGAACCTAGTAATTGCAAGGTCTTAGTGGATGGACTGGTAGTATGTTAGGGAGTTGCAAAAGGCCTCAGTTGATCATGCTATTGCCATTTGCCAGCGCACAGGAGTTTATGAGATCATGGAGTTCCAGCATGACTGGAACACAAAGGTGGTAGCTCAGTTTTATGCTACTCTATTCATGGAAGAGGAGCCGAGGCATATGCACTGGTTGCTTGAGGGCCAGTGGTACAGTGTTGACTATGATGCCTTCGCAGCTTTTCTTGGCTTCTCAGAGGAGGACCTTCAGAGAGACAGGATCCACACTGAGCAGGTGTTACCTCCTGGCAGCTCACCTATATGTATCCACCAAGAGGTGAGAGAGGAGCTGTGGGGAAGGTTCTAGGTCTTCACCCTACTTACAGATACCTAGACAGGATGTTTAGGAAGACTATTGACTGCAAGGGTGGAGACAAGGGCAACATTGCAGATTATTCCAGGAACCTGCTCCATAGGATAACACCTGATGCTCAGCCTTTCAGCGTGTTTGACTTCATTTGGTCAGAGATCAGGAGTGTGGGAGAGAGGCCACTTAAGGGATGTGGATTTGCTCCTTATATCATGTATATGATTGAGCAGGTCACAGGGCACACATTCGAGTATGACAAGATTCACAAGGCCCTAAAGATTGTTGCAGACTTGCCTGAGACTGGGTTACCTCCAGTAGGTCCAGGAGGAGCAGCAGGTATAGCTAAGGCAGATGCACCTGAGAGTGGTGCAGCAGCAGGAGCTTCACCTCCACCATGTGCTCCTTCATGTTCTTCTTCACGCCATGGCAGTCCTCCCTCGCCTATCCATAGGTTTTTTAGCTCCATATTTGGGATGTGCAGACATCCAGACCAGGCAGCAGAAGGAGAGGGAGGCTAGGAGGAAGGACACTCAAACTTTAAAGCAGATTGCTTCTAGACTTGAGCTTGATCCTCCTAGGTATCCACTATTAGACAAGGCAGCTAGTGAGCCTGAGACTGAGGAGGAGCAGCAGGGTAGATATGATGCAGAGTTTGCTGAGTTCCTTCAGCGACAGCAGCAGCAGTAGCAGGCTCCAGAGCACCCTGACACTTTACCACTATAGGCTCAGGTGCCTACTCACTCTCAGCCATGTCCTAGTGCTGTAGACGAGTATGCTTCAGACTGGTGGAGTGACCTCACGGGTAGTTCCTATGACCTGTTTGGTGCAAGTGGTTCTCGTCTAGCCGGTACTACATGATCAGATGATGAGAATGCTAGTAGAGATGAAGATGATGATGAGTGATCTCAGCTTTTAGTGATAGCTTGTAGCCCCTTTGTTGGACCTTTGTGGTGATAGATGACAAAGGGGGAGAGACACTGATTAAAGCTTTAGGATAGTTTCAGTTGGCAGGATGTAGTTTTTTGTTTTTGAGCTTCATTGATGTATCTTGGATTTGAGATAGATTGTATCATGTGAGAGATGAGACTTACTTATGCTTTATCTATGTATCTCTTGAGACATGATCTTTATTTATATATTAGTGGCTTATGGACTTGAGAAAATTTGTAATGAGTGCTATGTGTGACAGACATGTGTTGTATTTATTCTCATAAGGAATATGCATGCTAGAATGAAAATATTTGATGTGATGCCTTTATATTTATTCTTGTGTGATATATATTGTCATATGCATCACGGTTTCACTGTCACACACACATGCACCCCATGGATGCAATGATTTAGGGGGAGTCTCCTATATATTTTAGTATATGCAATTGACATTTGAGGTCATTTTGGGAAATCTAATCATAAGCACATATTAAGGGGGAGCCTCTCATAAATCATTGAACCCAAAAGTTTAAATGTTTATATTCTTTTGTAAGCTTTAATCAAGTTGTCATCAATCACCAAAAAGGGGGAGATTGAAAGTGCATCTAGCCCTTTAGTGGGTTTTGGATGATTGAATGACAATGTGATTAAAGGACTAACCCGTTTGCTAGTGTGGATAGGTAATAGGTTATCTCACAGGTACTTAATGAAAGCCAAAATGATGTGTTGTTGTGTAAACAATCTAGTTCAAGCACAAGACAATAATGCAAATGGAATTCATGTAAAGGCTTAATTATTGTGGGATTTCTATGTTCTATGTGAAAGCAAGCTAGTAAGAATTAATGAGACATGAGGGATTGCATATGGAATGATCTCATATTTGAAGCTTGCTAAATTGAAATAAAAAAAAGATAAATAATACATGAATGGATGATTCAACACAAGATGTGACTTGATGGCTTGAGATAGTGAAGATAGCAAGGAAAGGCTTTGAGGTACTAAGCAGGGGTGAAGGGCAAGCGACGGCTTGGCGGCCGAAGAATCTAGCTAGGGTGAAGAAGGAAGTACTTGGATTCAGTTGAGGTACTAATCTAGCTATGATGGTCATGTTTATGTGGAGGATCAAATCACTATTGGAGTGTTTGATGGAAGTGACTTGATACATTTTGGATTTATTCATATTTGATGAATGGAATCAAGTCGCGTGCTCAAGATGGCTATGCTCAAGTGTAAAGATCAATATCAACATGTTGGCACCCTTATTTGATGAAGATTGAAAGAGACGGCATTAATTCAAAAGAGGTCAACTCAAGCGGTATAAATTTGTTTTTCCTTTAATCTTGAGTTTGATAGGTATGCCATACAATTAAGAGGGATGCATTAGGTTGATAGATAATGTTTCATAAGTGCTTAAGCCAACCCATGTGAGTTTTGAGTATTTGAGAGACAAAAGAGCTAACTCATTTCTTACTGGTCTAGCAATACCGGACGTGTCCGGTATTTGCCCAGCAATGATGAAATTGTTGTTCTCGGGTTGGTTCATCAGGAGTTCTGATGGTCGGGAGTCCTGGCAATGGTCAGGAGTTCCGGTGTCTCGTGCTTTAACTAACTTGGAGAGTTCACTGTGGTGGTTATACCTGACGTGTCCGGTATTCATACCAGACATGTCCGGTATGGATGACCAGAGGCCAACGGCTAGTTTTCAAAAGCCTTGAGGGTCGGGAGTTCTGACATGAGTCGGGAGTTCCGACGGTCAGAAGTTCTGGCATGCGTCAGGAGTTCCGACAACTCACAAACTTCAACTCAGTTACTTAGTTTTCAAATATGCTGAGGGTCAAGAGTTCCAACGTGAGTCGAGAGTTTCGATGGTCGGAAGTCCCAGCATTCATCGGTAGTTCCGATGCCTCACTACATCGTTGTAACTTAGTTACCGTTGGCATAGTGTAAGTCATTCCGGACGTGTCTGGTATGATTACCGAATGTGTCCGGTATGGCAACGGCTATAAAACGACTAGTTTTTCCAAGGGGGCTATAAATACCCTCAAACCTCCACCTTTGGAGGCGGCTAATTCTACTAGTTGCTATACACGTTTTTGAGCCTTGCCAACTCTCCCAACCCTCTCTTAGTGAGTGATTGATCAAATTTGCCAAATCAAATTGTGGGTTGAGTGAAATTCAAAAAGAGAGCAAACCAACCACTTGAGCACTTGTGCATATTGTTAATCTATGATTCACATTTGTTACTCTTAGACTCTTCGGTCCTAGATGGTTAGGCGGTGCCAGAGAGCACTCGAGAGATTGTGGTGTGCCTCAGAAAGTTTGTAACGGTCGATTCCACCACCTCGGGATCAACTAGTGGAAGGAGGAAAAGGAGTTGGAAAAGACTCCGGCTAGAGTCACCTTCGTGGTATCCTCTAGGGCTGACCTTCGCTAGGTCGCCCACAACCCCCTCAACGGAGAGTAGGACTCAAACGAGTTTGAACTTCGGTAAAACAAATATTGTGTCTCAATTCACATTTCATTTGATATTTGTATTGCTCTAGCTCTTGCGCAGGTTCTCTGTGTATATTGTCATATCCAGTAGATACATGTAGTTTGGTTTGAAGATAGAAATCGAAGGGAGCAAATTTGGGGTTGTTCTGCAGAAATCATGTATACCAGACACGTTCAGTATTGATCACTGTGCCAGGCTGTTCTGCAGAACACGTGCATACCGAACATGTCTGGTATACCTACCGGACACGTCCGGTATTTCCTGCCTGTGCTGAATATATTCATTCTCTGTTCTAACTTTATGTTGCAGGGTTGTAGCTTCTAGATATATTCTTTATACCTTATATACTCTGTGGCTAACTTGTGAGGGGTGGTACTACTCTTTATTTGGAGTTTCCATTTTGAAAACTCCCTTTACTAATCATCTCCGTATTTAAAGGTGTTAATTTTCAGAAACACCTATTCACCCCCCCTCTAGGCGGCATCCTAGGTCCTTTCAAGTAGGCTGCTGGGCTTCAGTCCACTCGGCTATGAAATCAGCCAAGAGTTGAGATTTGATAGCCTTGCGGGAGCAAACTCGATGTTTTGAGCTCCGAGTTTGATTGACCACTTGGATATGCGTCCTGTTGCATCCCGATTGCGTAGGACGTCGCCAAGTGGGAAGTCGGATACCACTGTTACCTTGTGTTCATTAAAGTAGTGGCGTAGCTTATGAGAAGTGATCAAGAGGGCATAGAGGAGCTTTTGCACATGTGGGTACTTGGCCTTGGATTCTGATAGCACCTCACTAATATAATAGACAGGCCATTGTACCTTATATATGTGCCCTTCTTCGGCCCGCTCCATGACTATTGCCGTGCTGACTACCATAGTAGTAGCTACAATGTAGAGTAGGAGTGGTTCGTGCTTCTCGGGTGGGGTAAGTATTGGAGAGGTGGACAGATACTTTTTAAGCTTCTGGAAGGCTTCATCAGCTTCAACTGTCCACTCAAACTTGCCGGACTTTTTCAACAACTTGAAGAAGGGCAAACCTTTCTCCCTAAGTCACGAGATGAAATGATTGAGGGCAGCCATGCACCCTGTCAGTTTCTGAACATCTTTGACGTAGTGAGGTTGAGTCATCTGAGTGATTGCTTCAATCTGTTTTGTGATAGTTTCAATACCTCGATGGCTCACGAGGAAACCCAATAGCTGTCCAAAAGGAACTCTAAACACACACTTTGTTGGGTTAAGCTTCCACTTGTACTCATGAAGACTGTCAAAGGTTTGCTTCAAGTCTGCGATCAGAGTAGAAGGGTCCTTGGTCTTGACGATGACATCATCCATGTAGGCTTCTACATTATGACCGATCTGTTCGCTTAGGCATGCCTAGATAGCCCGCTGATAGGGTGCACCGATGTTTTTTAACCCAAAGGACATGGTCGTGTAATAGTAGGCACCAAACGGAGTGATGAAGGATGTCTTTCTTTGATCTTCTTTACGGAGGGCAATCTGATGGTAGCCCGAGTAGCAATCAAGGAAGGATAAAAGAGCCAACCCGGCCGTAGAGTCTATGATCTGATCAATGCAAGGTAAGCCAAAGGGATCCTTCAGGTAGTGTTTGTTGAGATTTGTGTAGTCGACGCACATACGCCACTCTTTTGAGTTCTTCTTCTGGACGAGTATAGGATTGACTAGCCAGTTAGGGTGAAGGATTTCCCTAATGAACCAGACTGTCAATAGCTTGGAGATTTCCTTCTTGATTGTCGCTTTCTTATCTAGTGAGAACCATCATAGACATTGCTTGACTGGCTTTGAGTCAGGGTTTAAATCCAATTTATGCTTAGCCAACTCTCTTGGAACAACCAGCATATCAGTTGGTTTCCATGCGAAGATATTCTTGTTTTCCCTAAGAAAGTTGGTGAGCATGAGTTCATATTCTTTGGAAAGGTGGGCGCTGATGATAGCCATCTTAGAGGGATCACCAGTACCTAGATCAATCTCGATGGTATCCATCTTAGAGGGTGGTGCAATGATTCCTGCCTTCTTAGTCAGAATCTCCATGTCTTTTGGCTTAGTCTGCTATGCAATGTTGGCAATCTCCTGTGCTTCATAGGCTTGCTGCGTTCTGGCTGCAATCTGGACAGCTTTCGTGTCGCAGTCACATGAGCGCTTGAGGTTGCCTCGGAAGGAGAGTATGCCATTAGGACCTGGCATCTTGAGCAAGAGGTACAGGTAATGTGGTATGGCCATAAACTTGGCCAAAGCCGGTCGACCAAAGATAGCATGGCATGATGATTCGAAGTCAGCCACCTCGAATTTGATGAACTCTGTTCAAAAATTGTTTGGGTTGCCAAATGTTACCAGGAGCATGATCTGTTAGAGTGGCATGGCAGCCTTGCCAGGTACTACCCCGTAGAAAGGGATGTTAGTGGGGGTGAGTAGGCTAGTAAAGTCCAGGCCTATCTTCTTCAGCATATCTATAAATATTATATTCAATCATGCGCCGCCATCGATCAGGACCTTAGGGACTGTCATGCTGGCTATTGTTGGATCCAAGACAAGTGGATAGTGGCCGACGTTAGTCATGCTAGTCCATTGATCTTTTCTAGAAAACTAGATCGGGTACTTGGACCAATTAAGGTACTTTGGTGTTGAGGGCTCTCCTACCATGATGTCCCGAAGAGCCAACTTCCCTGAGCGCTTGTTTGATGAAGTCGGTAGCCCCACAAAGATTACTACAATTTGGCCCTTAGACTATTGAAAGCCAGGGTCAGCGATGTCGTCTTCATCTTTGTTGTTATCAGCTTTACCCATGCCCTTGTTGCTTTTGCTGTAGAAACCCAGTTCTTGGAGTTGTCTGCACTCGGCCACCGTGTGTTTGGCGTTCTTTGGTCTTCAAACTTCTTGTTATTTTAGTTAGACTTAGACCTGTCCATGGAAGCAATGGTGTTGTCAGGTCCTCTCTTTCTACCGGACTATCCACCTTGATTGCTTCTGAGGTCGTAACCTTTGTATTATTGGCCGCATGGGAATTGTTCATGAGTACGCTCTTCAGATGCAATCATCTTCTGTACTGTATGCTTAAATTCCTCGACGGTCTCTGGATTATCATCGCAGAATTTTTCAAATTGCCACTTGTATTTGGTCCCATTGGTGAAGTGATCTATCACATCCCTATCTGTGATATCATGACTTAGGCTCGCAACTCAGCAAAGTGGCGATAATATTGCTGAAAGGTTTCATCTAGTTTCTACTTGCAAGTTCTAAGCTCGTTCCAAGTACTTGGGTGGGCGAGGACGCTGCAAAAATTTTCATGGAATTTGCGCTGAAGCTGTGCCCAAGTATCAATGGAGTTGGCTCGTAGCTTATTAAACCAGGCGAGAGGCACAATGTTGAGTGCCATGGGAAAATATAACACTTTGATGTTGTCGTTGCCGCCTGCCAACTCAATGCACTGATATTAGATGCGCAACCATTGGTTGGGTTCTGTCTTCCTATCATACTTGGTATGGTTGGACAGCTTGAACTTATAGGGAAGCCAGACAGAGAGTAGTCTATCAGAGTAACATGGGAACTTGTCCAGTGAGATGCCGGCCTCTTTGTACTCGGACTCGCCTCTGCCGTCCTTGTTGTTGTACTGGTGCCCATGAAGGCCGACTGTGCAGCACCCTATTTCCTGTTCTGGTTACCTTACGGCCCTAGATGGGACTAGGTTGGTACTCGCTATTCTCCTCCTTGGTTACCCTATGGTCCCAGACGAGAGTGGGCTAGTGCCCGCGCCTCTAGTCCTCATGAAGGGTTAGCTTGGGATGTCACTTTTGCAGCCTACATCTGAAGGGTTGTGGATTCTAGAATGACTTTGAGTCATTGCTGATCTGGAGTAGGGTTTTCTATGGCTGTCATCTCTTCTACCAGGGCGTAGACGTTGGCATAGGGCATAGTGAAGGCCCTATGACTAGCTACTTCCATGAACTCAGGCTCAAGGTTATGTAATGCAGAGGCTCTGACGACATCATGATCTTGGAGCTGTCGTTCTACTTCTTCATCCCGTAGACGATGTTCATATGTTGCCTCTGTAGCCAAGAGCCATCGTTCAATGTCTCGATAAGCTGACTGATACCACTACCACTCTTCCTTGTGGTGTTGGGTGTGGTTGCGCCGAGCCTGTTGAGCTCTGTTCTTCCTTTCCCTAGCCATCTTTTGCTCATCTGTCTCTTCGTTGGGTGGCGCAATGTCCGGGGAGATGTCGGACAAGGCTTCCTCTCCATCTTGGATATCTGGTGGGTTAGGCATAGGGATCTGAGGTGGTTGCCTAGCCATAAAGACTTCTCTAGAGTGCCTCATGGTTGAGTGAGTTCCAGATTCTACTATCATCGTGATGTCCAAGATTTTCTATAGAACCGTGATCGTTGTTGTCCGCTGGAAGAGTTCTGTCATCCTAATAAGGCAAGAGTTCCACCATGCTGACTAGACGAGATGGATCTGTTAAAGAAGTGTTGGGTCAAGCACCTGGCCAATGGATGATGCCCCCTTTGGGTGTGATGGATAGAACCAAACCTCTCTGTTCACCTGTAAGAGGGATCTCTTGCTCAGACTATACGAGGTAGCTGATCGTATCTTGATAGATTGAAGCTGAATTCTTGAGTCCGAGTGAAAAATGAACTAGGTCTTCATGTTGGGCTTCAGATGGGATCCCAAGCCTGGACAAAGGTGATATGCCCAAGTAGGAGTCTTGTTGGATGGTGACCTCCTGAGTTCGAGTTGGATCAGAGATTGAGAGGTGGAAAAACTTCTCGGCGACTTGATCCAGCGTGGTCGTTGAGACGTCTAGTGAAGCTTAAGGTGCTCGGATCTCTGTGACACGACATTGGAGCTCACCATTGTCGTCTGCCTTGCAGATCCAGGAGCTGAAGATGAAGGTGATACCCACCGAGAAAATCATGTCGTCGAGGTCCGCCGAGCTCTCGATCACGAAGTCACCGAAAGCCCTTACCTAGCGCGCCAGCTGTCGGTGTTTGATAACCGGCAACCCATCACGGTGGTACCTAGGACAATGTTTGAAGGGCTTTGGTGTATGTAGAACTCAACAGTAAATGCAAAGAGATGAACGATTTATACTGGTTTAGGCCCTCTTGTCGAGTAATAACCTTTACGTCCAATCAGCATGTAGCCTTTTGTGTTGGATTGATTGTATGATTGTTAGGATTACAAGGGGGTACATCATACCTCTCTTTATATAGGGGAGAGAGTAAGGGTACGTATCTAGTCCTAGTCAGTTATAAGAGAAGAGTCCTAGTCCTATTACGTAATCTAGCTTTCATAGTAAGCCGACTAAGTCAATGTTGAATAGCTTAAAGTCCACGCCACCTTGTCTCGCGTCCTTCAACAAATCATGGGTCATCCCAGGGCCCATCCAAGTATCACCCCTGTTGTGATAGAACCGCCCAATTTATATAAGATCAAGTATGGCTGCCCCCGCTAACACATTGACACGCGCATACTTTCACTTATATAAACCCGGTAGTCCACTGAGAGCCACGAAGGACCTCTGTAAATCAACATCACAAAGAAGACATCTATGTTCAGATTATGATAGATTCTGTCATTCCACTTCACAAGCTCATAACTGAAGATTTAGACCACCAAAAGGTGTGATCTTTAACAATTTGGAAAGCTCATGAAAAGAACTATACTTCTTCTAGTATCACCAAGACATTATTCAAAGCTTAGCTAAGTCAAACAACATAATCATTCAGATCTGCACAGAGAGCATGCAAAATCTGACAATGAACTTGTAAAATCTATAGCTCCTAAACCATCGGGCTTATGGTCGTGAAAATTTAACACAAGCTAGATTATGAAGCTACCTATAACTTTTGTATTCACCACATTTACAGAAAATATTATTATCATCTCGAAAACGATTGCACCATAAAAAGTACACATGCAGCCAAATTTCAGAAGGTAGCATGTTGGTGTTTTCATTTGTTTCCCCCAATAGGGATTTTATATATATATATATATATATATATATATATATATATCATTCAAAGGCTCAAACAGACATCTATATAGCTCAACTACATTTCACAAAGTTAGTGTAATTAAAGTAGCATCTCATGGCTTAGGCATATGCCTATTTGTTATTAACTTTCATTAACTTCCATAGAATGACATATATATATATATATATATATATATATAATTTTTAGTGCCATATGAGAACAACTAGTTTGGGGCTGACATTTTTATGAGAGGAAGATGATGACCAAACATGATTACTGTATAAATTTCACATGCTCAGGTTTTGTAATTTAATTACTACAAAAAGGATAAATTGAAATTGCAAGAAATCATGTGAGAGCAAGATAAGTATGAAATTCAATATTTTTCTGCAAATGCATGGTCATATTATGTATCAACATGACACAACAATATCATACCAAGGTAATAGAACAACATTTTCCATTTGTACCTCATCATAAAAATTATAACTTATTTAA
Source organism: Miscanthus floridulus (assembly GCF_019320115.1). Taxonomy (NCBI): domain Eukaryota; kingdom Viridiplantae; phylum Streptophyta; class Magnoliopsida; order Poales; family Poaceae; genus Miscanthus; species Miscanthus floridulus. The sequence continues at coordinate 105,834,481 of NC_089598.1, forward strand.
AATCATTTAAAGCTATTTATCAAACCCTAAACAAGATAAATCAATAACTCCTTCATGATGCATCCAATGAGCATGAAATTTTTACCACAACACACACATAGCATCAGTAGCCAACCATAAAAAATTTCACAGCAATTGGAGCACCACAACTTTAGATATGAATTTCTTCCTAGAAAACCCTAATTATCATAGATAAATAAAAACAGTGAAAACTTTCTACTAAAACATATCATATTATGACTATACTATGTATATCTATTTACAAGGATTCCAAAAAGTCTCATTTGCTATTTTTGGATTTTTCTACAATTTATTAGGATTTTTCACAGCTTCAGCCAATTAAAAGGAATAAAGGAAAAACACATTTTGCATAGAGGACCCAGCAAGAAACTTTAATTAAACCAAGCAAACAAGTCCTAACAACACTATTTGTATGAGTCTTGGATTCTGCACTTAACCCCCTCAAAGACTTCCTATTTACATGAGAAGCTCCCTCCACTTCTTCACTCGGCCGGAAGCAAGGCACCTCACTGGAGCTCGCGATTCCGGCCGCCGTGGTGCTCGTCGGCGGCGAAGGAGGGGTCCCGGAGCATCTACGTGCACTGACACACCTATAGGAGGTCCAATCGTGGATGGAGACGGCCGGTGGAGGGCCGGCCACGCGAGCCAGCGACGGTCGCGGCAGCCTCGCCGGCAGCAGCTGCGCACGATGGTGGAGGCGTTTAGAGGAGAGGCGCGGTGTGCACGGGGAGGCTCGAGGAATGCGAAGGTGAGGCTAGTTGGGACAAAGGAGGCGCAGAGGGGACAGGAGGCACGAGCGGCATCGAGCTTTGCTCCGGCGTCCATGGGGGCGTGGCCACGAGAGAGCAGCGTGCGACGATAGAGTAGGCGGGCGCAAAGCTACGTAGAGGAGGAGGAGAGGAAGCAACGCCCGTAGTAGCAACTCAGGCTCTGCTCAGTGGCTCGCCATGGCGGCAGCGGTCATGGAGGAGCAGCAGCGACGGCGAGAGCGAGAGAAAGGGAAGAGAAGGCAAGCGCGGAGTGGAGCTCGGGGCAAGACAGCGTCTGGCAGCATCACGCGGCTTGGGCAGGGTGTCCCCGATGTGTGGAGCAGGGGCGGCGAGCATGGCAACCATGTGTCGCCTTTGGGGCCCACCGTCGAACACCTGGCGCGCGTCGGTGTGGGCGAGGTGGGGAGCCGATTTGGGCTAGCTACGGGCTGATTTGGACCTTGGGTCCAAAAGTGAAGTTGCAGCCCACCTAATGATCTACAAAACTCATTAAGGGTGCCTAGCCATTAGAGCTCTCCATTAGCACCTAATTAAGCTCAAAGTTGATAGTGTCAGCGACTAATCGAGGATTAAGCCTTTCTCTGCTTGAGCTTGAATTACTTGGTCAAAACATGGTCCAATTGATTCTGACTTTTTGTATGTCCTTCTCCAAAACATATATTCTAACTTTTATATTTGGCTCAACTTGAGTTGCTTAACAAAAATCTGAGAACGTGAAACGCCAATGTCAATGACGATGAATTCCGGACTTAGAATTATTTAGAGCCCATAAACAGCAGCTGATTCCATCTTGAGTCCTCTGTTTGAGCCACTTAGAAGTTGAATCAGGTCTTGGTCCAAAAATAAAGTTTGTTGTACTCCACTCAAACTTCAACTTTTATTAACGGTCAAACTTAATATCTCATAGAGAAATCATTTCTTCATCTTGGTCAAAGCAGCACCTCGTTAAACCCTGGAATTAGGGTTTTTGACCAATTGTGGCCTTTTCTTGATATTTGCTCAATATGAACCCTTCATGACTTTTGTTGTAGAGTTCAATTAGAGTCATTTGGGAAAGGTAGCAAGGTTTGGTTGATGACCTATAATTCCATTCACTTAATAGTTCAATTCAAGCAAGAATGTAACTCATCATTTCATGTAACTTTTTAGCTCCAAACTTCATGAAACTTTTTCACTGGTCAAGATGGATGCATGTTGATGTAATGTACATGAAATAAGCATGTTTAACATTACTCTTGCATAATCTTAACAAGGGTATATATGTAAGTAAGGGTGTGTTGTCTAAGTTTAAGTTGGAGCTCACTCTTGTAGATTTGATCTTGACACCTTCATCACCACTTAACATGTCATGTTTGAGCTCAAACCCATTGCTTAACTAGTGACAAACACATAAGGTGTTACACCCGTGGGGAACCCCTAGGACCTTGGTCCGTCAGTCATCACCCCTGTCGATCTGGCACAAACGAGGCTTCCATGGGCGCTGTGCGAGGCATTAAGCTGGCGCCAGAGAGGCGCCTAGCCTCTATCATCATCCACCCCATGAGGATGTCTATGGAGCCTAATGCTGAGGGCTTCCGCCAGGTGCACAACCTCTGTCGGGTGCTGCCACGGCCGATAAGGCTAGTCCCTCCGAATCTCGTAGGCCTATGCTTCAACTGTCTGGTAGGCGATCACGTCAAGGCGGCGTGCACTTTCCTATCATGATGCCTCAACTACCGGCGTGAAGGTCATCAGGCCCAGGATTGTTCTCTAACGGTGGCTGCTGGGGAGGGCAGGCGAGGTCCCCTGCTGTAGCATTCGTTCGACGGTCACCGTGGGGTGCCGCGGAGGAGGTCATCACAGCAACCCAATCCACACATCGTGGACGACTCGACGTCTGCTTGCTCAGACTCCTTGGACCCTTCCAGCGGTCCCCTCCCCGAAGGTGCCGATGGTGGAGACTTTGGGCAGTCGTTGGAGCTGGAGTGGGTCCCCTCATTTAGCTCCCTCACTTCCGCCCTGGTGGAGACCAGGTCACAGTTGGCTGACATCCCTTGGGACCCCATGTCTTGTGAGTGGGGCATGATGTCAAAGCCGGGTTCTCCGGCTATCGTTCTGTAGGGAGGTGATGAACGGATGGGCATAGCATGTTGGGAGTAAGAGCTCGTGGTGGACCGTCGCTTGGAGGCTCCACAACGAACCTTCGACCCTATGCTGGTTGAAGTCTGTCTACGCCCTAGGTCGCTGTCGGTGGGTGCGGCAGCCCCAGCCTCATTGGGAGTGCTGGGGCTTGTGAGAGCCTAGTACTTCCAGGTCTGGATGAACCCAGGGTAGACGTCGAGAACTGTGGCGCATTGGGGGCTGACAACGGCACCATCTCCGCATCTGGCTCGGGCTGGAGGATGTACTACAGCCTGTGGCCGAGGATATGGAGGAATCTTCGGCGCCCTCCACAGTTGTGACCGTGGCCGATGAGGTGGCCCAAGTCGCGACCCCAAGCGCTCAGCCGACAGCGGCAGTGGCACCTATTAGATCACCTACGGTACCTGCGGCCTCCTTACAGAGCTTCATCGCATCCCTGAAGCTGCCACTGGAGGAACCGCTGATCACATCCTCCCCGTGCCGTCGTGTATCGCGTCTTGACAACTCCGTGTTCGTCCCAAGACGTAGTGACAGGTTAGCTGCCAAGTCCATCCACCGCGACCCCAACCCAGAGAAGCAGGCAAAGCGCGTCCTTCTCAACAAGTGGAGACGTGAGCCGGCGAACAGGTCGCAGACGCCGGATCCGGCCATTGCGGCAAAGTTCCATGAAACGTTTGCTGGGCCGCTTTCTGCCTCCAAGCAGGCCGCCATGCGTGAGCTGTTCCCGATGGCTGGAGCGCGCATGGGCATGGTGCTGCTCGATATTGAGCATGCCTAGTGGGCAGCGCTGACCCGACACTTTGGCCGCAGAATTAGTTTCTTAGTTAATCAAACCAGTGTGCGTTCCACCGCTCTGCGGTGCGTTTTGTTTGTGTTCAACCCCATCACTAATGGTATCTCGCTGTGATGTGATGTAGGGCGTGTATGTTTCTAAACTTCTTCTTAATGAAATATGTGCTAAGCACGTTCTAGAAAAAAAATGTATGACGTTACATCAAACGGTGTTGAGCTAGTACAAGAACTGCTGGTTGTTTGTTGCACTATCGGCACTCTTAAACATCTAATCCTACAATTAACAGCAGTCACTATACACCACCTGAAACCGTGCATGAGAGCACCTAAAGAGGTGCTCCACAAACTCCAGTTTTTTGTGGAGCAGTTCCAAACACCCCCCTAAGTAGTTGCATTTCCATCCATTTAAAATCCACAAAAATAATGCATTCATAGAGCATCAAAATAATCACCATTTGGCTTCTTTTTGCTTAAAGCCTGCTCGGCTGTGCAACTCAAATGGCTGCAGCGGCTATGGCTATTTATTTTCTACTCAATCCATTTTAAATTATAAGACGTTTTGGCTTTTCTAGATTCATGACTTTTACTACGCACTTAGATATATACTATATCTATATGCATAGTAAAAACAATGAATCTAGAAAAGTCAAAACGTCTCATAATTTGGAACAGATGGAGTACTACATAAGATCCAAAGATATAGGTAGGCTTGCTGCAGCCACAGCACTGCTGCAAGCAAGCAGTACCGAAGCTATTGATCTGTTGTATTTATACAGCTTATATTATAATAAAGCTTTCAATAGATGTATGTTTCTCATATGTGCAGTTTATTCTCCATACCGATTACGTTAATTATGCAACCTTCAATATACTCCACGATATTGTTGCTTTTTTTTCTAGCTTTGCTAATAAACTGGTATACCCAATCCTAATCTTATGCTCTGTTTTTTTGTTTCGAATATACTGTAGATAGGTAATCTCGTTTTTTTTATATAAAGAAATACTCATGTCTGAAATCCTTTTTTTGCTAGGTCTTCAGGTGAGAAATCGATGTATTACTCAGGTTTTGCAAGCAACCTACTACGGCCTACGGGCGTTCGGGGAGGAGGTTGTTCAGTTTATATATACTACACCTGTGTGTATTTTTGTCATATATATATGCCCTGTTCGCTTAGCTTATAAGCCGTATTGTTTCAATCAATGAATAATATTTTTCTCTCATAATAAATCAATCAATAATACTTTTAGACATGACTTATCAGCTAAGCGAGCAAGGCAATATAGTGTAGGTTGTCTTTGTACTTATTTTCTTTAAAAAAATCTAATAGCCATGAGCTTGCTTGATCCATAGACCGCAGGTGACGCAACGAAATTGTGGGCGGCAATGAGTGGCCGTGCCACGCCACATCCCAACCAGGCAAGCACCGATGCCGTGTTACCAAACAGACCTTAACCGACCAACCTCATGGACATTTCTTCAAGCAAATCATCCAGGCTTTTAACCAAACAGCCCTTACTAATTGACCTCACGGAGGCCTCGTAGCCGAGGCTCTCCAGCAGCTTGTTGTTAAGTACAATGAACTTGGTTCTGCTAGGTAAACAACGATAGAGACAAAAACCAATATCAAACTACTAGACGAATCACATCAACGTTCCATTAGATGACCACATGGCAGTATGTACATTTTCTTTTTCAACAAATAAACACCATTTATATACACAAGGTGAGATCACAGAGTACAGTTAGTTCCTGTACAATGAGCGGCATCTACAGCACAATTACATGTCACGGTGCTGGTCATATCAACTGTGCGGCTGCATTGCATTCCATAAACCAAACACCGAGGCTCCATAGAGTTGGCTTCGACTTGAAATTGCTGCTGCTGAAGCACAAGTACAACATACCTTCTTTCTGTAGGTTAACCAGCTTTGTTGTCTAACCTATGCAGCCAGAATTCAGAGCAGCAGCACATGTAGCACACTGTCAAAATGGAATAGTTAACTAAGTCCAAGCTCCCCAATGATCAAACATAGCATAGCCGTGCTTCGACGATGCGCATTATGGGCAACAGCTACATTACATACCTCATGATTGGAAGAGAGTAACGGTTGCAATATATCCATTTTTCATCACCTATTAACCAATAAGATAACACAATGTCACATCTGATATACACAGGGGGGACAGATTTGGAGTGCGATCGAATAAAACCCACCTCGAAAGCAATATTCTGATAACCATATACAAAAGTTGATCCAAATGGGTTGTTCATGGAGCCTTGTGTCTGGATTGCAGCTCGGCCACAGTCACCGAGGATCTCCTAATACAGTAAAAACAAGGGTTGTCAAAAGGACAGAAAAATATAACATATAAGCATGCAGTAAGATGCATATTGGCACTCAGAAGCGTTGCTCCATTGATAATACAGCTTAGACCAATATCTACTTAAAAGGTAAGTGCTCTAGAAAAAGCAAAGCCAAAGCTGACTAGTGCAAGAACATTAGTGTGATTATGCTAAAAAACCAACTATGCAAAATAAAACCTAGTAGATCATTTTATGTCATGAATAAGTTTACCGTTCACTGTTTAAGGATGAAAAGGACTCGTGAAAGCAATCCATGAAGCCAACGAAACAAGATGCAAAAAGGAGTGTGCAAAAATTGTAACAAATGGCATTTCAAAGCAAAGATGATAACTTTAGAACTACATGGAAAAAATCAAACGGCATTCTGAGGCCAAATAAGACATCAAGGACTACCAGTGGTAACATCAGCAGTGTTAATAAGTCATTTAAAACACCATACCTTAACTTGTTCCCATTTTGTACTAGGCGTTATGCAATTTTTTGAGACATTACCAGGCTGACATGTATCTTCAGCTGAAAAAAGACCAGATGGATGATTGGATTGGATTATTCCATCACAGCAAACTATTTTTTTATTATGAGTAGTTCAGACCTTCAGCGTCATATATAACAAAGTTGCATTTCTTATATGAGTTGAAATCCGAGTGACCAGGGAAGTTTGTGTGCAAAACAAACTTCTTTATCCTATGTGTCTGCAAGGACAATAAACTCTGTCAATATGCTATTTCAAATCCAAGCCAATAAAAGCTATTTACAGTGTTGCACAATCCTAGTGTGATGAAATACTCCACACCTGTCCGTCAAATAAAATATCAATTCCACGTGAGAAGTAGTTGTAGAAGTAGTCACCACAAAGGGTTGTCCGAGGCCGGGGTTCTGATGCAGAGTGTATGACCATTTGGTCCACCTACAAGATGGGAGAGCAAACATAGTAAGCATTCCAGTAGAGAATGCACCAATGATTCCAGGGAGAATGGCATTCCTTTATACTGATCTTTACCAAACAAAACTTAATCATATGCCACAGAAATACTGCTTAGTCTCACGCTCTCAATAGCTTTGAATAGGCTAAAATATTATCTACATGCTTCCATGAGTAAGCAAAAAAAGTAAATTCACATGGAAACCAATTCAGTTTAGCTTATGTCATATGTTACATAATGTTGGCAACAACAACAACAACAAAGCCTTTAAGTCCCAAACAAGTTGGGGTAGGCTAGAGTTGAAACCCAGCAGAAGCAATCAAGGTTCAGGCACGTGAATAGTTGTTTTCCAAGCACTCATATCTAAGGCTAAGTCTTTGGGTATATTCCATCCTTTCAAGTCTCCTTTTATTGCCTCTACCCAAGTCAACTTCGGTCTTCTTCTGCCTCTCTTCACGTTACTATCCTGGCTTAGGATTCCACTACGCACCGGTGCCTCTGGAGGTCTCCGTTGGACATGCCCAAACCATCTCAACCGGTGTTAGACAAGCTTTTCTTCAATTGGTGCTACCCATAATCTATCACGTATATCATCGTTCTGAACTCGATCCCTTCTTGTATGACCGCAAATCCAATGCAACATATGCATTTCCGCGACACTTATCTGTTGAACATGTCGTCTTTTTGTAGGCCAACATTCTGCACCATACAACATAGCAGGTCTAATCGCCGTCCTATAAAACTTGCCTTTTAGCTTCTATGGTACCCCTTTTGTCACATAGGACACCAGATGTTTGGCGCCACTTCATCCACCCTGCTTTGATTCTATGGCTAACACCTTCATCAATATCCCCGTCTCTCTGATGCCTCTTCATCCACCCATGTTACATAATGTTGGCAATTCAAAGAAATACATATTTTGTGAAATATCTACTCTGATGCCTCAATTAAAACTAACCTGCTTCTGATGGATACCACAAGGACGACCCAAGTCAGTCCAGACATCCTGAAAAAAGAAATTCAAGTAAAAGACAAATCAGGGCCAATGTTAAAGTTATATTTTACTTCAGCAAATAGATATGAGATGTACCTGTGGTGATGCACCAAAAGGAATATGCTGGCCCCCTATTGTGAACCAAAGTTCTTCACCCAGCTGAAAACAGTACAAAATTATACACATATAAGAAAATGTTTGCTCCACTAGTAAGACTTGGTAAGACAAAACAACATACAAAACCCCCCAATTTATTCATACACACGAAGATACCAGTGATTGTATGATTCTCCTTAACGCAACAAAGCAAAAAATATATTTTTCATTCAACATTAAAAAAGAGTCTAAAAAATAAGCACGCATTGAAAGGCATATCCCACGACCAGCTTTTTCTTCATTTTATTTTGCTTATTAGGTTCATACATTTCCTAAGAAAACAGGTGCATGGGTGGGTGGGGACAGGACTGGAGAGCTAAGAGGTCAAACTAGATAGTCTGGATCACTCGGATTATGAAACATGAAAATATGTCTTCAGCTTCAACAAAACCAGCAAGTCAGAAACATTGTCAATAAAAAAACCAAAAACATAGCATACCTTTGCATGCACCTCCTCCATATACAGGCTGCCTGCAGGCAGTGCAGGTACCACTGCTTTGTCCATCAAAGATCCAACCCCAACCTTGCTATCTGTCGAGCTATCGTATATACAAACCCGGCAAGTAACAGGGGTCGTTCCGTCTGGGAATTCCAGGGGCAAATCTGCCACTGCCATAGCAATTACAGAAGTGGGGTAAGATGTTACGTAAATATGGGTACTAATAGAACATTCACAACTGAATTGGCTCTAAGATAGAAAGAATACCTTCCCCATTGGTGAATAGATTTGTATATTGGCTGGGAATAGGGAATGCAAAGGATAAACCCTACAAAAGCTTACCAGTAAGACAAACCCACCAACAGACCAAGGGAAAGAAAACAAGATGAACTGTGAAAGAGGGGAAAAACAGAGCTATTTTTCATGACATACTGGGTAGAACAACGTATAAATTCCCCTCTCTTTGTCATATATACCAGGGAAAGTGGGTCCGAAGAGTGCATACACAGCCGCAAAAGTGGCTAATGTTGACGGGCCACTGAAAGTGAAAAAGAGAATGATCAGTAACACCACACAACCTTGCTAAATGAGTGCAATTGCAACAACATATCTGAACAGGATTTATTTGAGACTTTGAGTACCTCCACTTTCACACAGATTTAACAATGAAAGATCATGATCACAAGATCCTTACCCAATTAAAGCTGTCGCATATCGCAATTGCAATCTCTTAACATCATAAATTTCTACAAGACGGAGCCTCTGCAAGGATAATACAAACCATATAAGTTTAGTAATTTCTGAAGCCTAAAAGCAAGTGTCATTTCCACACAGAACACATTCTCAAATATTATTTTCCCCATGCATAAATTAGAATTATTAACCATGATGAGTTCCTTTTCTCAATTACCCACATTATATTTCCTATATTTCAAGCATAACACACTCAAAAATAACAGCAGCAAATACTTTTAGCCACAAGAGTTGGGGTAGGCTAATGCATAACACACTCCAATTTGAGTTTGCAAAAGTGGACCACTATAGTCTTAATTAATCGCCATGAGCAACTGATTTCTCATGCATTCAACGCTGACTGTTTCAAAACAAAAAATGCCTAAAATGTAACAAACTAGCCCGAGCATACCTGCGACCAAGGATCAAAGCGTAGGTGAAATCCATGGTCCGGAAAGCTAATGACAAAGTCCAACTTGAGAGGCTCCTGAAGCCACAGAACCAACACCACCGATCAGTTAAGAATATTTTGGTATCCCTGGCATCCAATAAACTCGTGCACCTCGTCTCACAAACCTCGTCGAAGTACTTCACGTGGACAACGTCATAGATATTCGGCTGGCGCTCTATTTGCGCAAAAGCATCGGAGATCGGCATCCCTGCACCGATTGCGACCTCTCAAGTCAGAATTGGCTAAAGTTAAAAAAAATTAACAAAACTCTTACTTAAAAAACAAGTCTTTGAGTGTTTTCCCTTCCTTGCAAAACGAGAGGAAAGCAAGGAAGCAACCAGCGACCGCCGATTCCTGCCGGGGCGGCGGTAGGTGATTAGGGTTCTCACCGAGGGTGAAGGGGCCGACGCCGAGGCCGGGGCGGAGGTCGAGCGTGATGGCTCCCATGGCCGTGCCCTCGCACCGCCGCCGCACCGTCACCGTCCCCTGAGACGGCATCCCAACCGCCGCCCCCGCCGCCGCCGCCGCGGCGCCGCCACCCCCCGCCATCAACGGGGACCTCTGCGCCTGCATCCTGGGGCCCACCTCGCGGCCTCCCCTCCTTCCTCCTCGACGGTTTATTCCTCGGCGTGCTGCTGGGCTCGACTCGATGGGATTCGCGTGGGATTGCGTCTACTCCACCACCATCTCTCTCGCGGTGCGGGCTTAGCTTAACGAGAAACCAACGCGGGAGTTGGCTGCGTATGACACAGGGGCCCGGAGCCGTCAGTGGCTGAGGCCTTAGAGGCGGGGCCCGGATGTCGGCGTGAGGATCGCCGTGTGCACCTGCGTCGTCGCCTCGGGCCTTTTGCGTGCGGCGGCGGAGGAACCCGTCGCGCGGCAAATAGGTGGCCGGCGGGACACGTGGCGGATTCGGAGCGGAGGGCACTGCTGTTTGCTGCTATCGGTGAGTCGCGTAGGCTTGCTTCTGCTTCTATGGTCGCTTCTCGTTCGGAGCTCACGTTTACACGACAGGATCAGCTCCGAGTTTACGACGCTACGAACTCTGAATTTTTAGCTTAACACCGAAAGGGATTCAGACATCCGGCTGACATTGAACTGCTTAGATCGGTTTCAAATTTCACACTGAAATATGTAATCCGTGTGTATTATGCATACTTAGATCAACGGTTGGGATAAAATCTGCAGCCACATGAAAATTGGATGGCAGCTTTGACGGTGCTAGCTCAATTCGTCAATTTTCAACCTGAACATCCGGATTCCAGATTCCAGGGGGGGAAAGTAACTATAGAAAACTTAAAAATGCAGCAGAAAAACCAAAGAAAAACAGGGGAGATGCGGCTCGTCAGTTTAAACTGTATGACAAAGATAGCATAGTTCCATTTATGACAGCAAACATCACTTGAATATGCACTAGATGAAGAGCACTGGGTTATCAGAAAAAGCAAATGAGAAGCACCGATGGACTCCAGTAATTTTCATTCTTATTTCTCGTACAACAACTCGATTAAACAGGAAGTGATTTGGAATTCTGGAAGTTCTGCCCCCGCTCGCAGGACTCTTGTTTACTGGTCCTCCTTGCCATAATTGTAGATGATCTCGATCTACAAGACACAATTGCCATTAGTACAACATTTTGGTGTACAGAATCTACCACCCGAAGACAGTTTAGCAATGCTAAATGCTAGAACCAGAACAAGATAATGTGGCCATCGAAAATGAGGACATTTTGTACACTCTATATGATACTATGTAACAACCAAATAGAGGAAATCCTGTTATGAGAAACTACCTTTGCGAGCAAATCAGTACAGGCGGGTTAATGTGGCCATTGAAGATGAAGTCGTTTTGTAAACTATAAGCCAGTAATATGATAATATGCAGCAGATGTTTCATGTTTGGCAGGGTTCACCCCATCATGTCCAACAACAACAACAACAACAACAAAGTCTTTAAGTCCCAAACAAGTTGGAGTAGGCTAGAGTTGAAACCCAACAGAAGCAATCAAGGTTCAGGCACGTGAATAGCTGTTTTCACCCCATCATGTCCAAGTAGAGAATATTCAGTTATGAAATACTCCGTCCATTCTAAATTATAAGCAATGTACTTTTCTAGATGCATAGTTTTTGCTATGCACTTAGATGTACACTATGTTTAGATATGTAGTAAAAGCAATGTATCTAGAAAATCCAAAATATCTTATAATTTGGAACGGAGGGAGTAATTGTAAAACTAACTACCTTTGCGAGCAAATCAGTTGAAGTTCCTAAGATGAATTTACAGTTTTGGCCAAAGCACTACAACTAATAATCCATTAACGATAAATAATAATTCTAGCTCGCTTATCCATTGAGAAATTACAGATGAAACCTTAAGTACCGCTGCATTTTTTGCGTTCAAATTAGGTTAGCTTAAACTATGAACAGTGTACCTTTTTTAGGCAATCACAGGAGAGAAAAACCAAGTATAATATTATGAATGGTAAGCATTGTGGTGAATCAAATTAGCATAATGCAAATACATTACATAGCATAAAGAGCAATGTAATCTATGATCTCACCCCTTGAGGAGGAGGGGGGTTTCTTGTGAATTTAGAGCCACCTGGTGCCCATGGAACTGCAGAGATAAGAGGCATATAAAGATTATTAAGCTTTAGCGTTCCAGTATAGAATTCACCTCAAAAATTTGGTAATTCATACACATTAGCACAATCATTGTATCTAAGATTAAAACTTTGGCGTCAATCAATTACAATTTACAACTAACTTTTCAACTGTCTCTCAGAAAAAAAAATGCTAGTATCTTCCAGCATATTTGTTGTGGCCACTCATTGATAAACAGAAGCGATTGATAAGTTAGACACTTAGGCTGAAGCCTTAAAACAGAATTACAATACCGAATACCCACAAAAAATACAGCAGGTATCAGTTTGCATATTTAGCAATTAATCCATAACCATTGGTGTTACTAGGGCTGAACAAACTTGTTCTTTTTTCAAACTGTTGGTACATCAAGAGTAAGCAAATGTAGCTGGGAAAGAGAAGAAGGATTGCATCCCCGTTAACTAAACTCTAGGCATTGAAAGGTCTTGACCAAAACGAAAAGTGTGGTTGAATAACCCTAGGTATAAATGTATAGTCAGTCACTGCAAGAATTCTGAAAACTTCACCATGACGTCGATTACTCAATATCAAATGTTCTATCATAACAAAATGCTAGTGCCAGCCTACATGATTTGATGCCAAACCTTCACTGAACAAAAAAGACCAGGACGACAAGAGAAATCTTACCAATGTAGGGATCGGGGTGCTGGAAGTTCCTGTTCTGAGCCTCCGCATCGACGATGAGCCTATCAATCACGTCCAGGTTATCCTGCACCACCACCCCACACAAAATCCAACATCATGGCTCACAGTCACAGCACCACACATAAATCATCACCAAACGTAACTCGCGAGTTTCGATCGAGGTGTGCAAAAAGGATCAGCAGGAGGAGGCCTTACCACGTGTCGGTTGGCCTCGAACTTGTCCCGGAGATCCGACGCCTGCGGGGGAGAGGAAGCACGAGGTCAGATCCGCCCGCGAGCGGGGAGGGAGGCCGAGATCGAGAAGGAGGCGGAGGGGGGAAATGGGGGAACTGACGTCCTGGTAGAAGAGGTGGCGGTGGACGGCCCAGTTGAGCGTGTCCTTGAGCGCCCTGCGGTATAGCAAGCGCACCCGCTCCTTCTGCGCCGCCCGCCGCGCCAGGTACCCCGCCGTCGACGCCATAGACCTCGCCGCTGCTCCTTTCCTTCTCTCTCCTCTCGCTGCAGTAGTCGGGTTGGGGATTGGGGATCGGATTCGGACGGGGTCACGGCCTCGCAGGTGTCTATGGGCTGTTTGGACTTGATCTGGCACTTCTCGAACATTGGGCTGCAAGCCCACTAGGGCCCATTTTGTTCTCCGTTTTCTTTCTGGTCCACTTATACACATTCCTTTCTTCCCTATCTGCAGGGTGCACACATCTTCTTTTTTTTTTTTGGACTATTTCAACGTGCTTTAAAAAATGTTTTTTATATAATCCATGTAGCGTGTGGGATATGGCAAAAAGATTGTATAGCTAACAGTGGTTGAATATTGGGCACCAAATAGCGGAGAAAACGGAGTATTAAAGTCCAATATTTCACCTCTAGTCAAGCTGACCCTGTAACATCAATGCTTCTTTATTTGTGTTGTAAAAAAAATGCTTCTTTATTTGTGGGATTGTGGTGTTGTTCTCACAGCCAGCCAGCTCGCTGCATACTACAGTACTTAGCTTTGGTGTGTTGGTGCATATATGCTGAAGTTCTGAAGATATGAGGATTGAAAGTTCAAATTACCTAGAAACCGACTAGTTCGACTTGTTTTTTCAGTCGGAATAGTATTTTTCTCTCACAACAATTCAGCCAGAACAGTATTTTTCAGCCAAGTTTCAGCAAGCCGAACGGGGCCAATACGAGGATTGAAAGTTCAAATTTCTCAACTTATAGTCAATGGCATATGGAGTGCACTTCTTTGAAATAGTGATAAACAAGAGGAGCACTACTAGCTACAGTTGACTAGAAACTCTCCTACATACATCACTAGAGAAGAACCATAAGCCCATTTGGATTATCCTTCCATTACTATTTCCACATTACCTGCTTTCAAAGAAAAATTGCGTTCTGTATCTACATGCATTGTGAGCAGGTCAAAATATAACTAACATTTTTTATTTATAAGCTACTACATACATTTCCACTGATGAAAAGAAAACAACATACATACATCTCCTCCTATCCCTTTGTGAGCTGTGAGTTGACATTCGCTAGCTCTTTGATGGATGATTCCAAAATCCCTATTAGCAGAGCAGAAAAGGAACTTGTCCATCCAAATCCAAAATTCCAAATCGCCTAGCAAGATGGATGTACGGCCACACCAGAAGTTGCTAGGAGTTGACATTAGCCTGCAGGTACATACATAGTGGCCAGTGGCCACTTCCCACTGGGTAGTTGGAACAGTAACTAGTATGATACATCTCGGAATAAATACAGTTATGCACCACTGCTTGTACATAGGATATGTGTACATACATACCGGTACTGCTGTACTAGCAAGACACAGCCAGTGAGGTACAGGGTACGGAGTACTATAGACAGTGCATTATCATTCCTCTTCTCATAGGTGTCAATCAAGAAACAAAAATAAAGAAAAGAAAGGGCACCTACTTCGCTAAAAAAACAAGTCGAAATATTGTTCCAGCTAATTTGTTGTAAAAGAAAAACACTGACTGAAAAAACAAACTGAAAAAGATAGATTATAAAAGAAGCGAACAGTGCCACAGAAACTAGTAGCATCATTTACAGCCACAGCTAGTACTCAGTACCACAATGTGACGTGAGATCTAAGCAGGGTGCTCATGAGTCATGCCACTGGTATGGTATCCAAGGAGTGAAGGAGATCAAGCCATCAGGGCTAAGCTTCAGAGTTTCAGACGTTGGCCCGGTTCACTTTACTGAAAAGACATGCCTGAAAGGACTGTTCGCTGATTTGTTGTGAGAGAAAAATACTATTCATTCACTAAAATAGTATGGCTCGTAAAACAAATGAACATGACCGTTGCCTTGCCCTGTTGCCCAGGACCAAGAGCCTGCCCAATGCAATGCAAGCTGCTGAAGTTGGAGAGCGAGAGGCAGGCAGGTGAAGGGAGAGCGGCAGCAGATTGGGGAGGTGCCGAAGTGGGGACTGGACTGTGGAGGCCGTTGCTGTTTCAGCTCACAGGCAGACGACAGGCCCCAGCGCCAGCGCCAGCGCCGGCAGCCATTGGGAAAACGAAAACTTGTCCCGCTTGCATTTACTCCCTGCACGGGAAAGACGAAGGCGTCGACAGCGAGTTGGGTGAGGTGAGGCGAGCAGGGTTTAATGGCGCTCGCGTCAGCGTCACTGACCTCGACCTCGACCTCGACCTCGACCTCACTCTCCTTTCTCTCTCAGCTCTGAGCTCCGAGGACGGAAGCCTGAAGAGAGAGGATACTGGAGTAGGAGTACGTACAGTACTGGACACTGATGAGTGATCAAGAATTCTGAAGAAAATACGCAGGAACACAGGCGCCTCTCCTGAAACTTGCCACCTGCAGTTGGGGCGTTGTTTAATGACTTGGAACCTTCATCTGTCAGTCAGCCAGTGAGCCAGTGAGCGACGAGTCAGTCCAGATGCTGCCGCTAACCAGACGCTAACCACGAGTAATACTACGATTATTTTACGGCATCCAACAGCGTCTTGTCTTGTTTTTATAGCACATCGTGATGAGGTGCAGCAGCAGGGTAGTAGTAGTGTGCTTGTTTATGCCAATGGAGTGGAGAAGCTTCTGTGCTGCTGCCAGCCACTGGCTCCGGCCGGTTTCTTTACTCCAGTGACGGCGTGAGGCGCGGCAGCTAGTGGTACGCCGTTTCCTGCTGGATCTTGCCCGCACTGTTGCATGCGTGCGTACAGCGTACTTGCTTCCACGGATCCGAGTTCTTTGCTCCTGATAAACTCGTCTCCGTGTTCCAGCTCATCATAGATAGTGCTGGGACTGCTGGATCAGCTAGCTCCACCAGAACTTTCCAAATGCTGCTGCATGATTCTCAGTTTAATTGTGTGCCGCGTGCCGGTGAAAATGGCAGTTAGTTGAGGATGCGATAGCTGGACTAGTTGGCAATTGTGGGTGATAGCAAGACTCCTAGTAGGTAGCTGGCTGGCAGTTTAGGACAGATTAGTGCTGCATGTACGGCAAATGGAGTAAGATTTGAAGTGGCTCATCCCTGATGACCTGTTTGGCTCCTCTTACTCCTAGGGATGCAACTAGGTACACGGTACACCATTGAACACAGGTTTAGGCTCCATTTGGATTGCCGGAATTTTTCCTATTTCCTGCATTCTTCTATGAAATTAGGCTCCGTTCGGCTGACCAAGAAGCAGGCTTGTTCGGCTTCTTTTTTTAATCGAAATAGTATTTTTCTCTCACAACATTTCAGTCGGAACAGTGCTTTTCAGCATGAACAATGCATTTTCATACCAGCCTCCCTGATGACCTCTTCTTTTGGGTTCCTCTTACTCCTAGGGATGCAACTTGGTACACGGTATACCATTGAACGGAGGTTTCGGCTCCATTTGGGTTGCCCGATTTTTTTCGGTTTCCTGCGTTTTAGTATGAAATTAAACTCATTCATGTGAAAGTACTGTATAATATTGTGAAATTCCTACGTTCTAGAAGGGGATCCTTAAGAAGAAAAAGAAACATCAAGACCTAGTTAAATATAGTTTTTTTTACAACATAGCTAAATATAGGTTGAAAATGATCCAAGAATTGTTTGGATGTCGTAGTATTAAGAAGCCGTAGTATTAAAACACTATAATTTTATAGAACCATAGATATGTAAAAACTAAGGTTTAGAAAAAAAAATTAGGTAAGCAAACATATGCCATGTTTGGATCTAAAGTGTTTTTTTAGTTTTAGAAAAATATATAATGGTTTTCTAAAATACTTTGGTTTAAGAGTGTCGCAAAGCGTCTGGACGCGACAAACTTTATGATTTTAAAAAACATAGCATTGTTAAAAGTGTAGTTATTTTTTGGAGTTTTATAGAGTCCACTCTAAACCAAATTTTTGCATGTCTTTAGATTTTTAATATACTGCATATACTGCAACATCCAAAAGTGCCTTAGTCCTTTTGAGCAGAGGTTTGATTAGAAGAAAAAGAAACATCTAGTCCTAACTAAATATGGATTAAAAATGATATAATGGCTCCCAATGGGCCATGACCGTAATTTACAGTTAGTGACAGGCCTGTTAAAGAATGATGGCACGGTTATCAGAAAGCTCTCTTTCGGTGCATGAAGTAAGCAGGCGTTATTATACTTTTTTCAAAAAGGCATGGGACAAAAAAATCATAAAAAGGGAGCCAATTAACCAGGCATTGATTGAGAAACCTGGCTGGTCTTTTCTTGCCATGAAAAAAAGTCACAACTAGTTTTTTCTTTTCTTGCCATGTAACACAACTGCTACTCAGAGAAAAAAAGCTGTGGCTGTTAGATGGCACAACTGTGCCACATAATTCCTGAGGATTAGGGCACGCGATTTGCTCCATGAAACAAGAACTGCCGATGAAATTGGCATCTGCTTTGTGAACAGGCACTGGTAGGTTTTACCTAACAACACGTATATAACCTAGATTAAATGCTTAATTAATGCCGCGATGAAGCTTAATCGTGCACGCATGTCGGATCGAATCCGCTGACATTACATTGCATTACATGATAATAACTCTCTTGACAGGCCTCGAATTGGAAATGCGGCGGTTGTCGACAAATTTGCTGACACGAATTCATAGTGAGGTGGGCATTACTTGTGAGTGAAATCATCTGAAGAATTTAGGAGCCTAGTGAAGCTTGTTCTGCAAATTGCAACCAAGGGCAGGTCAAAAGTTGTATATATATCAGGGTTTTTTTTTAAAAAAAAACTCGACCGGTGAGGGAAGAACCGCCCTCACGGCATTGTCATAGGAAGGGACCGTGTGACCCCGGTCGAGAAAACCCCCGAACCCTGGCACATACTCCGAAGGGCCGAGTGAACCGGGATAGATCATCAGGCCGACGGCACCAGAGGCACACCGTAGCTGACGCAGTCACCAGGTTCGCGTGCACAACGAGGAGATTTTTTTTGTGGGTACCGGAAATTCTGCCCCCACCGGGGCTCGAACTCCGGTTGGCAGGCTGAGGCCTTAAGCCACGCCGCCTGACCAGCCGAGCCGAAGCTCGTCTCCCATATATCAGGGTTTAGGGATACAACATTGACCAACCACGATATAAATAAAGCAAAGATCATGTGATGGAATTGGATTATTAAGAGGGGTGTTAGTACCTAATTCGAGTGCATAGATCGTGTGAATTGCATCAGGATGACATTAGTATACATGTAATGAAGTTATACAAGTGTTGAAGCGTCGCCGTCCAACATCAACGGATCCACTTAATTCACACGTGCTCCGAGCTGGGGACTATCTGAAAAGTACTCGAGTTTGCCTAGAACACTCACAATATATTGCCCTGTTGGAATTGTTTATCACTGTTTGCGTTCTCTGGTGGGACATATATAAAGCTGTATTCTTGAAGAAGAAAAAAGGAAGCTTGATCTGAAAAAGACACTAAATGTTCATACGAGATGGGAAATGTAGTGCACTCTGTAAATTGATTGAGGAATGGCAAGAGAATATTTCCTCCTCTAGCTAGATAGAAAAGAAATGCTCTCTCTAGATTGTGTTGAATTTACCCGTTTGGTCAAGAAAAAAAAAGATCATGTACGTCTGACAGAAAAGCTACACATGTCCAATGCAACTCCAGTACACAGGATTTGAGATCACTTTCCAAAACCCCTTGCTTGCGTACACTGATACACATATCCAGAGCCAAGACAAATTTTTCCCATGAAAGGGATTTGCAAGGCAGAAAGCATATCCTACTTTTGCATATATTATCTAGAAGAAAAGACGTAAAAGTTCTGTGGAAAAGGCACATCAGTATCCCTTTCAGGCTTTCACTGCAGTAGTTGACAGTAAGAGGATAGTAGAACTCCCTCTGTCCTAAAAAGATTACAATTCAGGTCCAATACTAAGTTAAAGTATGTTAAATTTGATTATCTACATATAAAAATATCAATATTTATCATATTAAATAAGTATCATTAGGGATGTACTTTCATAGTATATGTATTTGTCTATATACTTAATTCAAAGTAGATTTTTCTTTAAAAAAATGCACAATTGCATTCTTTTAGAACAGAGGCAGTAGAACCCAATGGGCGCAGCGACAGCTAGTCAAGCTGCCTGCCGCTGTCCATCAACGTACGGGAGCTACCATCAATTCCATCCCCAAACCGCGACCTGTTCTTGGAAGCTTGACGAAGGGCCTGCCTGCTGACTGCTGTGAACGGACACCGTTAAATCGCAGCGACAGACAACGAAGGTGCCGGGCAATGCCATCCAGCCGTCCAAAGCCATCACGTCAGAATTCAGATATGCCATTCGCCTTGTGCAAGTACTACTGCTCATGAGCTCATCGATCTTTGCTTGTCTACGTGTGCTTATCTAGCTGCTAAAAGCCGTGCTCTTTTCTCTTTTCGCAAATCGCAATGGCAGTGACAACTGCCCATGCTGCCATGCATGGGTGCCTGGGCTTCAACCTTCAGTGTTCTTTTCTTTTTTTTACCGAGTATTCAGTATTTGTTTCAACTTTGTTTTTTTTATGTTTGCCCTTAATGGAATACAAAAAGATTTGTTTTTATGACAGGTTGCCTGGGCTTTTTGCCTTTTTTTCACACTGACATTTGATTGGGATACCACAAAGCTTCATTTTTTCAACAAAAAAGAAAAAGAAATAACCATGACTGTATTCTCTCTTTTTGTAGTCGTCAAATTGCACAACGAACGAAAAAAGTCAGTCAGATGGTACATGAAAAGTCCTATGCTATTTCTGTGCGCCTGATCTTTCAGAATTCAGACGACAGTAACTGTTAACACCAAGCACGGTTCGGGTCTCGCCTGCTTTAGCTATCAAAATGCCGCAGCTCTCTTTGAAGCGAACGAGTCAAGAGATGACTTTTTGGCCAATACACACTCAGTTTAGAGGGGATTCGGTTTCTTCTCCTAAACTTTAGTCGCTGTCTCATCGGATGTTTAGAAGCATATATGAAGTATTAAATATAGATTAATTATGAAATTAATTGCACAGCTTGCGACTAATATAGACGAATCTTTTAAACCTAATTAGTCCATGATTTAACAATATAGTGCTACAGTAAACATATGCTAATGATGGTTAATTAGGCTTAATAAATTCATCTCGTAGAATACTGACGGATTCTGCAATTTATTTTTTTATTAGTATCCAAACACACCATACGACACCTTCACGTGACACCTCCTAAATTTTAGTCAGGATCAAACACCCCCTTATATCAGTTCTCCAACACGGTTGCATCAAAGGCGCGACACTGCAAGCAGCAACAGTAGTGTCCCATGAACAGATAGATCTGTTCGGCTGGTATTAAAGTCGGCTGATAAGCTGACTGAAGCTGATTTATTGTGAGAAAAAAACACTGTAGATTCTAACTGATAAATCGACTAATAAATTCAAGCCAACATACCTAGCGAAGCGAGACCAGCGGTGACCAACTATTCGGCGTCAAAAGACGAGCAATTAATCGGTTTGGGCTGGGGTCAAGAACTTGGAGCGATTCCAAGTTGCCAAGTAGAAGATGATGATGAGTGCTGCAGAGCGTTGGCACTCGGCACGGGATACTTCCGATCATGAGAAAAATTCACTTCGCTGAAAAGTCATGGCTCAAAATATTATTAAGTGATTTGTTGAAAGAAAAAAATACTACTTTTGTTTGCTGAAAGAGTACGGCTCACGAGACATGCGAACACATAGGTTCGTTCCTGTTCTTCGGTGGTAGACTGTAAACATCGCGAGAAAAGTAGTGTCCTGTGAACATCCATCGAGGATGGCGTTTGACCCTGTACTGTTCCGCGTCGTCAAAAGATAAACAGCCATATGAACAGTCAAACACCCGAGAGCAAATTGCTCCCGAATTCCAAGCTGGAGTATTACTAAAACGAAGGGGACCAGTACAGATCATGGCCTTCAAAAAAGAAAGGAAAAACCCAACCATTTGGACAGATACAAAAAAAAAAACATTCGATGAACAGCAACAAAATACGATTTCGACAAAAAGAGAATTCAATTGAAGCCATTCAATGATCGGAAACAGAAATCGGAGCACATCACGCCCCCTAAAACTAGGAAAGCTGTTAATGACCCAATCAAGAGCCAGATTAGCAAACTCCAACCACTCCAAGTAGTACTGAAAAAGGCGAGCGGGATTAAAAGGCTCGCGTCGCGCGGGCGCGCGGCCGGCAACGCGGCGGTGAAGGACTGAAGGGTACAAGCGAACAACGGAGGCGCCACCTGCCCCCGCCCACCCGCCGCCGCCGTGTTTCTGGAGGAGGGAGGCAGGACCTCCCCGGCCGGCCGTCCAAACCGAACCACCCCCACCAGCGCGGCACAGCCAAACCGCCGACCGCGCCCCTACCCGCCCCGCGCGCGGTGGCCCCGCTTGTCAGCCGGCCCCCCCCCGCCTGCGCCTCGTGCATTTATTACTAACCTCCGCGCTGACATCACCCGCGCCGTTCCCCACGCACGCACGGCTGGCCTGCCCTGCCGTGTGGCGCGGGCAGGTGGGGGTGAGTGAATGGCAGGTGGGCCTGCTCCGCGCGGGGACCCCCGATCAGAAAGGCGTTTTCGGGTGAAAAAGGAAAAAGAGAAAGCGACCGTACGCGCTGAGAAGAGAGAGATCTCGCTTTCTTTCTTCCTCCCGCGGGGTTCTTTTGCGTCCAGACCCTCGGGGAGTGGGGGGATTCACGGTCGCCTCCCTGGGACCCGACCCGGCCCTGCCTCTCTCTCTCTCTCTCTCTTCTCCCAGCTGCTGCGCTGTAACCGAGGGAGGAGAGGAGAGAGAAATAACGGACGCCACCACCTCCCCCTCGCTCGCTTCCTCCTCTGTCCTCTCTCTTTCTCTCTCTCTCTCCCCTGCTTCTTCTTCCCCTTCCATTCCCAGCGAGGCAACGACTCGCCAGCCTGCCCCGCCTCACCCTCGCACCCGCGGCGGCGCGGAGGGCCGGACCCCAAACCCTAACCCTAACGGCCCGGGCGCCGCCTCCGGTCCCGCCCCGCCCCGCCCGGCCCCGCCGCGATGGGGCAGTGCTACGGGAAGGCGGGCGGCGGGTCGTCGCGGGCGGACCACGACGCCGACCTCGCGGGCGCGGGGGCGGTCGCGCCGCCGTCCCCGCTCCCGGCCAACGGCGCGCCGCAGACGCCGCAGGCGCCGCCGCTGCCCGCCTCGTTCTGGCGCCGCAAGTCCGGATCGACCACGCCGGTGCACCACCAGGCGGCGACGCCCGGCGGCGCCGCCTGGCCCAGCCCGTACCCGACCGGAGGCGCCAGCCCGCTCCCCTCGGGCGTGTCGCCGTCGCCCGCCCGGTCCACGCCGCGGAGGTTCTTCAAGCGGCCCTTCCCGCCACCCTCGCCCGCCAAGCACATCAAGGCCACGCTCGCCAAGCGGCTCGGCGGGGGCAAGCCCAAGGAGGGCACCATACCGGAGGAGGGCGGAGTCGGGGCTGGCGCCGGCGCGGCTGCTGGGGCCGCGGATTCCGCCGAGGCCGAGCGCCCGTTGGACAAGACGTTTGGCTTCGCCAAGAACTTTGGGGCCAAGTACGACCTCGGGAAGGAGGTCGGGAGGGGCCACTTTGGCCACACCTGCTCCGCCGTCGTCAAGAAGGGCGAGTTCAAGGGCCATACCGTCGCCGTCAAGATCATCTCCAAAGCTAAGGTGAGAGGGGATCATGGCTCTGGGGGGTATGCTCCTCATGCCAAATTCCACTTTTGGGAAATTTTGGGAAATTTTGAAATTTCAAATACTAGCTCTGGCTGTTCTGTTAGGTAACCGGTATGTGTTCGCGCCAATTCTGTGCTAGTAACCGAAACTTAGGTGGTTAAATGGTCCGAATTTTGCGTACTGAAGGATACTTTAGGGATTGCCTATTTCAATTTTGGAATTTTGCTCTTAAGTGTTTGGCATTGGCGGCTTGGCGCAGGAAGTAACATAGAGAATTTCAGGATTTTGCATGGTACTTAACTAGTTGTATTTTAGGGATATGTTCTCTAGCGCATCATCTTCCCTTTTTTTTTTTTTTGAAGTTTTCGGTTTTTTGACATTGAGACAGTAGGGTTGTGTCATGAAAGCTTAACATTTTACTGTTCCATTGTTCAATCCCGTTAACATGCCTGCAGTTGCTCCGCTAGATAGTTAGGCTGGCGATAGTAAATTATCCCAATTTCTTGGTCGTGATGCTGAGTACAGGTTTCGACAGTTCTCTGCAGATTCCGATGCTGGAAATCATGCTAATCTTATTTTTTGTGGGGGTCAATGGGAAGGGAATGCATGTAGGAACTTTAGGATGTCGAATAGTACAGCGATTCAAATTCTTGGTGACTACCCAATTCTTGTCCGATGTTAATTAATGTTAGACAATACAGGGCATATCCTGACCTATGCTTTCATTCCCCCCTTCTTGTTTGGTGAACAAAGGTCTGTGCATTTTTTAGTTAGATTTAGTGGCACTTAGTAAAACGTAATTGAATGTGCTTCTCCTGTTAATGCATTGCAATTTGGCGGTCACAATCACTGGGATTGCATATGTGTGGAGAAACTTAAAAGCGAAGAAAGATCTCATGGACAACCTAGATTTGATTAAGGTGCCCAAGGTCCAGAGGAGATGGCATCGCATAAATGAGACAATAAGAATGTGTTACATTGCATCATTATTATTAGTAGTAAACATTTCTTCATGAAGGAAGAATATTGAACTGGCTGGCTAGATCAAAGAGCTGATAATTTAATGGCTTCTAGAAATTTAAAGATTTAACTAATGTAGTGTTTGTTCTTTCTAATGGGGGTTTGAAGTTCCCAAAACACCACCACTAAAATTCGTAGTCTCATCCAGATCTGCTTGGAAAAAGGAAACCATCCATTCTTGTCAGCAGTTCACTGATATAAGCAATTTACTCCGTAAACATCAGTTGCCTTGATTATTATTTGGATATGCTTTGTGATGCTTTCTTCTCTTAAAGTTCTGACCATGTAAATGTATAATACTTACATTTCTTCTTTCTATGGATGATGTAAGCATTGCCTCTACTTCTGACTGAAATGAAATATCATCTTTTGGTTTTGGTAGATGACAACGGCCATTTCCATTGAAGATGTTCGTAGGGAGGTCAAGATTTTGAAAGCTCTATCAGGGCACAATAATCTCGTCAAATTCTATGATGCATGTGAGGACGCCCTCAATGTCTACATTGTCATGGAGTATGTTTTTTTGTGACCTTTTGTATGTGACTTTATAGACTTATAATTCAGAAATACTAGATTAGGCTTCTCTAGATACAACATTTGATCTCTGACTTCTGCTGGCACACTTTAAAAACTGATCTTCCATGCTTGTGTATTTTCTTAGATCACTCACTGCTAACCATATCCTTCTATGTGTACACAGTATAGTAGTTGTATCTACTACAGTGCATAAATGCTCTTCATTCTTCAATGCAACTAATGTAATACTAATACCTATGACCTATCGTATGGTAATTTCTTCAAATTGTTTCTTTTGAACAGATTATGTGAAGGTGGAGAGTTGCTAGATAGAATTTTAGCCAGGTACTTTTTACAACATAGTATATTCATCTCTAGGATCCGAGTAGCAGTATCTCTTGTTAATGCTTACCAAGGATGCAAACTTGAACTATTGAAGAGGTGGGAGATATACAGAAGAAGATGCCAAAGCGATCGTTATACAGATTTTGAGCGTAGTGGCCTTCTGTCATCTTCAGGGAGTAGTGCATCGTGATTTGAAGCCAGAGGTATGCTTGAACCACTTTGTGTACAGTTTGTATATATGTGCACTCCAGTAGGTGTTTGACTGGGGTTACTTCTGGCATCTTATTTAACTGCACTTGCTGTTTTTTGTATTTAAGTGACAGCAATAATGCTTGTTTTGAAAGCTAGGCTGCCTTTTGTGACCAATTGCTATATTTCATTGGCACAGAATTTTCTTTTCACAACAAGAGATGAAAGCGCTCCTATGAAGTTGATTGACTTTGGTCTGTCTGATTTTATTAGACCAGGTAATGTACTAATATTATCTCTTTACATGGGCCATGTGTTTACAATTATTTCTGCTCTTGTAATTAAAAGTCATTACTTTGTTCAAAGGTTAATTCTTATTTTCTAGTGTGGAATTAGATAAGCAGCATACATTTCTCAGTAAGCAGCTTAAATAACAACGTTTGGAAAGGTGTCAGTCTGAACACGGATTGTTAATAAACCTAAGTTTAGGTGAACTTCTTACACTAGAAATTGGGCAACACGGTGTTAGTTTCAGCATTTTTTGTTGCTCAGGGTCCAGGATTTCAACATGCAAGTTTGGACTGGATGTACTTTATGTTATGGATTTGCTTTTCCATACCTTTGTTCTACTTCGTAGTGTGTCCCAGGTAGCTCTTATGTACAAACAGATGTTTGTCATATGCTGCATTTTGATGATTGGCAGGCGCAAAGTAATATAAAAAAGTTTGAAAAATCTGAACACAACTAACCAAGGAAATTGCATCTTGTTTTATTTATGCAGAAAACATCTGCTTGTTAGTCTTGCATTTTAATTGTTTAGCATGCATACATGCTAGGGTCATTCTGTCTATATTCCAGATAAATAGTGCATACATTGGTATATGACTATTTGTTTTTGCATGTTTCTTTACGTTTGGATGTTGGAATACAGTATCAATGTTTACAGTTAATCATTTTTTTCTGCTCACTCATTAACTCAATCTTATGGTGGGGAGCCTTTAGTGTCCCAACATAGCAGGTCCCAAGCCCTGGTAAAGGAGGGGGGTTGTGTTAGGCGTGGCGAGCCAATGTAAAAACTTAGCCACTTTAATGGAGATGAAACCTAAAAGAATCCTGTTGGGGCGTAACCCTCTTAGCGACGCGCCATGTCGTAACCCGGGTATGGTGTTAAATGAGCAAGGGCCGGGTCGTCACCCCCGTGACGCGACGTGTCGCGATCTGGACACGGTGTCAAGTGAGCAAGGATCGGGTCGTTGCATCCTTAGTGGCACGCCACATCGGCGCCCGGGTGTGGTGCAAAATGAGCAAGGGTCTTCACACCTACCTCGGCGGGTGCGAAGGGTAAGAAAGCTAGTCGAGCCAACTAGTATCCGTTTAGATAGCTAGAATGTAGGGTCCATTACAGATAAGTTAAGAGAGTTAGTGGACACAGCAGTTAGGAGGCGTGTAAATATCTTATGCGTCCAAGAGACTAAATGGAAGGGGCAGAAGGCGAAGGAGATGGACAATACCGGCTTCAAGCTCTGGTACATAGGGACAACTTCAAATAAAAATGGAGTAGGAGTTTTGATTGATAAGAGCCTCAAGAATGGTGTGGTGGAGGTGAGAAGGCAAGGGGATAGGATCATCTTAGTTAAACTTGTCATTAATGATATGGTCTTAAACGTAATTAGTGCGTATGCCCTAAGTAGGCCATGATGAGAGTGCTAAGCGACTTTTCTGGGAAGACTTAGATCGCTTGGTTAGAGATGTCCCTAGTAGCGAGAAGCTTTTTATAGGAGGTGATCTTAATGGCCATGTAGGTACATCAAGTGCAGGTTTCGAAGCAGTTCATGGGGGTTTCAGATATGGTAGTAGGGGCCAGGAGGGAGAGGAAGTCTTAGACTTCGCCATAGCTTTTGATCTAATGATAGCTAACACTTTCTTCCGTAAGAGACAGTCCCATTTAGTGACCTTTAGTAGCGGCCAGTACTCTAGTCAAATCGACTTTGTCCTTATAAGGAGGGATAAACGAACATGCGTGGACTGTAAGGTGATACCTGGAGAATGTGTAGTCGTTCAACACAAGCTGGTGGCGGTTGACTTCCGCTTTCTGGTGCAAGCTCGTGGGAACAAACAAGCTAGGGTTGCTAGAACGAAGTGGTGGAAATTAGAAGGGGAGGCATCAAAGGTCTTTAAGGAAAAGTTCATTGAATTGGGTCCTTGGAATGATGAAGGCGATGCAAACAACATGTGGGAGAAGATGACAACATGTGTTCGGAAGGTTGCTTCAGAGGTGCTTAGAGTGACCAAAGGGAGCGGATGCGACTCGAAAGACACTTGGTGGTGGAATGAAGATGTGCTAAAGGCTATTAACGAAAAAGAGTGCTATAAGCGCTTGTATCATGATAGGTGTGCAAACAACATAGAGAAGTACAAGGTGGCAAAGAAGACTGTAAAATGAGCGGTGAGTGAGGCAAAGGGGCGGGCCTATGAGGACCTTTAACGACATTTGAGTACGAAGGAAGGAGAGAAGGACATTTATAGGATGGCTAGGACTCGCGATAGGAAGACAAGGGACTTCAACCAAGTCAAGTGCATAAAGGATAAGAGGGAGAAGCTCTTGGTGAAGGAGGATGAGATAAGACATAGATTGCAAGAGTATTTTGATAAATTGTTCAACGGTGAGAACGAGAACACCACCGTTCAGTTGGACGACTCGTTTGATGACACTAACAGGCGCTTTGTGCGAAGGATTCAAGAATCGGAGGTCAGAGAAGCCTTGAAAAGGATGAAAGGGGACAAAGCGATGGGTCCTGATAGTATCCCAATCAAGGTGTAGAGATGTCTCTGGGGTATAGGCCTATAGTATGGCTAACCAAGATGTTCAACAATGTATTTCGATCGAACAAGATGCCTGAGGAGTGGAGAAGAAATATATTGATACCAATATACAAGAACAAGGGAGATATCAAAAGTTGTACGAATTATCGGGGAATTAAGTTGATGAGCCACACTATGAAGTTATGGGAGAGTCATTGAGCAGCGCCTGCGAGGAAAGACACAGATATCAACAAACCAATTTGGTTTCATGTCCGGATGGTCAACCACAGAAGCAATCTTCTTAATAAGACAGATTATGGAGCGGTTTAGAGAGCAGAAGAAGGACCTCCACTTGGTTTTCATTGACTTGGAGAAGGCTTATGACAAGGCACTAAGAAATGTTATGTAGTGGTCTTTGGACAAACATAAAGTCCCATCAAAGTACGTGACCTTCATCAAGTACATGCACAACAATGTTGTGACTAGTGTTCGAACAAACGATGGTAACACAGATTACTTCTCGATTAAAATTAGACTTCATCAAGAGTCAACCTTAAGTCCGTATCTCTTTGCCTTGGTAATGGATGAGGTTACCAGGAACATACAAGGGGATATCCCTTGGTGTATGTTGTTCGCTGATGATATAGTGTTAGTGGACGAAAGCCAGGTCGGGAGTAAATAGAAAACTAGAGTTATGGCGGCAGATCCTTGAGTCTAAAGGTTTTAGATTGAGCAGAACTAAAACCAAATACATGAGATGCGACTTTGGCGGAGTTGTATAGGAGGAGGGAGATGTGAGTTTGGAAGGTCAAGTAGTGCCTAAGAAGAATACCTTTCGGTATCTGGGATCGGTGCTCTAGAGGGATGGAGATATTGATGCGGACGTTAGCCATAGAATCAAAGCAGGGTGGATCAGGTGGCGACAAGCTTCTGGCATTCTCTGTGACAAGAGGGTACCACAAAAGCTAAAAGGCAAGTTCTATAGAATGGCGATTAGACCGGCTATGTTGTATGGAACAGAATATTGGCCTACAAAGATTCGACATGTTCAACAACTAAGTGTTGCAGAAATGCGTATGTTGCGATGGATTTGCGGTCACACAAGAATGGACCGAGTTCAGAACGATGATATACGTGATCGCCTAGAGGTAGCACCAATTGAAGAAAAGCTTATCCAACATCGGTTGAGGTGGTTTGGCCATGTCCAAAGGAGACCTCCGGAGGCACCAGTGCATTGTGGAGTCCTAAGCCAAGCTAATAATATGAGAAGAGGTAGAGGAAGACCGAAATTGACATGGGGGGAGGCAATAAAAAGATATTTGAAAGCTTGGGATATACCTAGATATCTATGTTTGAATAGGAGTACTTGGAAAGCAGCTATTGAAGTGCTTGAACCGTGACTTGGGCTCTTGGTGGGTTTCAACTCTAGCCTACCCTAACTTACTTGGGACTGAAAGGCTATGTTGTTATTGTTATTGTTGTCATTAACTCAATCTTATACTTAATTTTGTATTTTCTGTGCTATCTAATCCAGATGAAAGGCTCAATGATATTGTTGGAAGTGCATATTATGTCGCTCCGGAGGTTCTACACAGATCGTACAGTATGGAAGCAGACATTTGGAGTATAGGTGTCATAACATACATTCTGCTCTGTGGCAGTAGGCCATTTTGGGCAAGAACAGAATCTGGGATCTTCCGGTCCGTGTTGAGGGCTGATCCCAACTTTGACGATTCACCATGGCCTTCAGTATCAGCTGAAGCTAAGGATTTTGTGAAGAGATTTCTGAACAAGGATTACCGCAAAAGAATGACAGCTGTCCAAGCAATGAGTAAGTCACCACATATGAGTATTTTGTGTTGCCCCGTGATTGTGATATCACAATATCTCACTTCGCTTTTTGTACTTTAAGCAGATTTTATTAACATCTATTTTTAGGAACTGCTAGTTAAAAACATTATATGATATGATAATGAAAAAAAGTTGAATTTACTTTTCCCTTACCTGTTTGCAGCTCACCCTTGGTTACGAGATGAACAAAGACAGATTCCATTGGACATACTCATTTTCAGATTAGTTAAGCAATATCTTCGTGCTACTCCTCTTAAACGTTTGGCATTAAAGGTGCAGTACAGACTTCATGGCCTTTTCTGTATTTGTAAACATTCTTTCTATTCTTCATCGATCTTTGTTGATACAGCAATATGCATTTGTGCATTTGATAAATGTACATGTGCTAGATGTGCTAAAGAGCTCACATGATGGCTGTTTAACCCTCCCAACATTAGAAGTTATAGAAGATGGGTTCATGAGCGGTGTATGTTTCTATTTGTGCTAGACTAATAGTATATGCCTTTGCAATGATTTTTAGGTGTTTATATTTTATTTTACTTTGTGATCCTGTACCTTTTCAATTTATTATGAGAGGCTGGTGTTGCTGGTCATAATAGTGCTCCAAAACGATTATGGACTTCCATAAAAGTCATGAGTACAAATATGTTCATAGTGGCAAATTGTAGTGTAACTGACAACCAGCAAAGTACCACTCATTAATGTAGTTATATTGTAGTAACACTTAATCTTTCTTTGTCACAGGCACTGTCTAAGGCTTTAAGGGAGGATGAACTTTTGTATCTTAGATTGCAGTTTAAGCTGCTTGAACCCAGAGATGGGTTTGTATCACTCGACAACTTTCGGACGGTACGTTATTTGTTGTTGCTGATTGCCTCATCATTATGAAGACATGTCAAAAGCAGAACACTTGCTCATGTCCTCCTATGCGCATTATGTTCATGTTCTAACTTCTGAACCCCCGTGGTGTAACCAGGCTCTGACAAGATACTTAACTGATGCTATGAGAGAATCAAGGGTTCTTGAGTTTTTGCATGCGGTAAGGATTCATCACTATGCCCCTAAGCAAAGGATTATATTGTGATGCTTATCATATCCGTCTGTAGGGATATCGATAGGAAATTTCCATATGATTATCTTTAACTGTAATATTGAAACAATGCCTTATGCTCAATTTTGAGCTGATGTCGTGATGTTTCAGACCTGTTGCTTAAATCCTTTATTTTAGAACAACTTTTGCATCTTGTGATTTATTTTAGAACAACTTTTGCATCTTGTGATTTTTATTTCCAGTAATTATTGTATTGATGGTTGAAGTTACTGACCTTCTCATGTTTCTATCTCAGCTGGAACCACTTGCATACAGAAAGATGGACTTTGAAGAATTCTGTGCTGCAGCAATCAGCCCATACCAGCTTGAGGCTTTGGAAACGTGGGAAGAAATTGCTGGAACAGCTTTTCAGCACTTCGAACAAGAGGGCAACCGAGTTATATCGGTTGAGGAGTTAGCACAGGTATTCAGCGGATGTGCTTATCCTTTGGATCAACATTTTCAGCATGCACACTTGGATCCATGTGGAAGATCACCTTATTTTTCTCCATCCTATATCTAGGGCATAATTAAGTACCCTGACATCTTTCATTGTGTGTAGGAACTAAATCTCGCGCCGACTCATTACTCCATCGTGCAAGACTGGATCAGAAAGTCGGACGGCAAGCTTAACTTTCTTGGGTTTACCAAATTTTTGCATGGTGTCACGATACGGGGCTCAAATACAAGACGACACTAAACGGATGCAAATTGTATTCGCTTCTAATTTAAAGCCTCTCATCAATTATATGGCCCTGATTGCTGTTACCCCTGCCTCCTGCTTGCCCTACCCCTTCGTCTGGTCAATGACCATTCTTGTTTCTGATGTCGCCGGTTGTTGTCGTCATAGCTTTTGTAGAGTACATGTAAAGATCCTTGTAATGGCGAAATCATATGGTTTGCTCAAGAAATATAGTGTCATTTGTTCTTTTTTGGCTTACCAATTTTGAACCAGTATCTGTGGACAGAGTCTTTTGTCGACGTGGCGCTGAACTTGACACCGTGGCTCAGCTAAATAGCATTTCAGGCACCTGTAAGGCTGTCGCATGTTCGTTTGGTCGTATTTGGCTTATAAGTTATGGCGTATCGGTCAACAAATAGTATTTTTTTCTTACACTAAACCAACTAACAATATTTTTAACCATGGCTTATAAGTTAAACTAGTTTAAACAAACAGGGCTAGCTGCCCCAGCTCAGCAGCTGTAGACAATCACGTTGGGAGCAACAAAATTTTACCAGGAGCTACCAATCAACAATACTTTTAACCATGATTTATAAGCTAAATCAGCTCAAATAAACAGAGCTAGCTGCCCCAGCTGTAGACAATCACGTTGGGAGCAACAAAATCCTGACGGGAGCTACGTGGAAGTGTCTGGACCACTCTTTTGCTTGCTCGTTGCCACGCTCGTTTCCGCTAGAGTCCCGTCCAGCGGCAGGCTGCACCTGCACTGCCAATCACTGCACTACACTTTTTAGGGGTAAAAATATAATTTCACAGCTACAGTTTTTTTACACATTTGAATCATAAACGTGTTTGTCAGTGTTTTCACCCAATCGACGAGTAAATTTGTATTTACGCGTCTGGCTTGAATGATGTGCTCGGAGCCTCAGAGGACACAAGAGTTTATATTGGTTCGAACAAAACGTCTATACGTCTAGTTCGCTGCTCGTGTTACTGCCACTTGGTTTGCAGTAGGGGTTACAAACAGGCGAGAGAGAGAGGATCCCAAGTCTCTAGTGGAAAGAGTGAACGGGTGTTGAGAGCTCGCTTGCCGCTCAGCCGTGTGCTCGTGTCGTGCTCTTGTGTCAAGATCCCCTGTCCCAGATCTCCCCTTTTATGGGGCGCTCTGCTTCCCCTTTTATAGGCGAAGGGAAAGCGCGGGTTACAGAGGAGGAAAAGTAGAAGAACGAGAGAGAAGAAGGCTTCTAGGGTTGCCGGGTCCTTCTGTTTTATGTGGGTCCCGCCGATCTTGTAGATGTCAACAGGGACGGCTCCATGTCGCAGCCCTGTTTGTCACTGGCGCCATGCGCAGGCGTAGGTCATGGCGTTCCACTCCGTCCCGGCGGACGTCGTGTTGAACTGACGTGCCTGTCAGCGTTCGTACGAGGATTAGGTAGAATAGCACCGGCACGTCCGACACTGTTCTTGATGTGAATCCCCAGATATGTCCCGTCATGGCCACGGGTTACATCGAGGCGTGCCAGCCTCTTCCCTAGCGTCAGAGTTTTGACCTAGGCCTATACGCTTGGACCTGGAGTGGTTGGCGGCTGTATGGGTCCCTTTCGGACGAGATGGAACCCGCGTCCTCGAGGCCGGACAAGACAGAGCCCGCATCCTCGAGGCCGAACAAGACGGAGCCCGCGACCTTGGGCGAGACGGAAACCGCGTCCTTGGGGTCGGTCGAGACGGAGCCCGCATCCAAGGGATTGGGTAAGACAGAGCCAGCGGCCTCGAGGTCGGACGAGACAGAGCCCGTGACCTTGGGGTTGGGCGAGACCTTTTAATACGTCTCGAGCCATCCGGGAAAGACAGCGTGGACGCTTACTTCCTTGCTTTGGATATCCCTAATATCGATACCCGACAGTGCTTTTATTACGGGACGGAGGGAGTATGCACATACATTATTGGCGTAAATTAGTTGTACATTATCAGCTTAGGGCCGGTACTGGCAGTAGGGGTTACAAACAGGCGAGAGAGAGGATCCCAAGTCTCTAGTGGAAAGAGTGAACGGGTGTTGAGAGCTCGCTTGCCGCTCAGCCGTGTGCTCGTGTGTCAAGATCCCCCTGTCCCAGATCTCCTCTTTCATGGGGCGCTCTGCTTCCCCTTTTATAGGCGAATGGAAAGCGCGGGTTACAGAGGAGGAAAAGTAGAAGAACGAGAGAGAAGAATGCTTCTAGGGTTGTCGGGTCCTTCTCTTTTATGTGGGTCCCGCCGATCCTGTAGATGTCAACAGGGATGGCTCCATGTCGCAACCCTGTTCGTCACTGGTGCCATGCGCAGGCGTCATCTACCTGTCATGGCGTTCCACTCCGTCCTGGCGGACGTCGTGTTGAACTGACGTGCCTGTCAGCGCCCGTACGAGGATTAGGCAGAACAGCACCGACACGTCCGACACTGTTCTTGATGTGAATCCCCAGGTATGTCCCGTCATGGCCACGGGTTACATTGAGGCGTGCCAGCCTCTTCCCTGGCGTCAGAGTTTTGACCCAGGCCTATACGCTTAGACCTGGAGTGGTTGGCGGCTGTATGGGTCCCTGTCGGACGAGACGGAACCCGTGTCCTCGAGGCCGGGCGAGACGGAGCCCGTGACCTTGAGGTCGGGAGAGACATTTTAATACGTCTCGAGCCATCCGGGGAAGTCAGCGTGAACGCTAACTTCCTTGCTTTGGATATCTCTAATATCGATACCCTACGGTGCTTTTATTATGGGACGGAGGGAGTATGCACATACATTATTGGCGTAAATTAGTTGTACATTATCAGCTTTGAGAAATACTCCCCCGTCCCAAAAAGTGTGACGTTTTTTTACTTTCAGACATCGTGTTTTTTTATGAAATTAGTTAGATTTAAGAAATTTTGATTCAATCCAAATCCATATTTTTTTTGGCAGAGGTAGAACTATAAATCTCTTCTTTCGTTGTCTTTCTCGATGAAGAATGGGTAGAAAGAAATCTCTTCTTTTGCTGTCTTCTCAATGAAGATTTGGGGAGAAAGAATGGGGATGTAAAGAAGTCCTGGCAGGTTTTTACTTTTATCCTTCGTATATAGGTGTTGTTTGTTTTTGCGGGATTCCGTTTTTATAGGGAACCTGTATTTACCCCGTTTTAAATTTACGTGGAATATGCCTAACAGATATACGCCATTGTGTTATGTTAATATAAACCTACTAATCATGGTATGCATGTTAATATTAAACCAATCTTGTATATTGTCACGTGACTTTATACATGTATACTTAATATTAGATCATGTTCCCAATTTAATTTTCTAGCTCTCCGTGGGTTCCATCTATCCGTATATCCTGATTTCGTTTTGGATCCTGGATCTTAAAACAATATAGGAACAGAAACAAAGGGTGGGGTGTTTTTTTCGCCCGTTTGGTTCGTTTTCATCCCCGGCTGCATTCATATCTCTGGTGCGGCTGCATGACACAAAATCCCGATTCATTTTGGTCTGGCTGGCTGAATGGGCTTACTTGGAAGCAGGAAATAGCCCAGCAGGGCACGCGCCTGCTAGCCTGCATTGCACTTACTTCTGGCTCGCGGGCCGAACTGGGCCCAATTTCTCACAGAAGTTACGATACAGAATGACAACTACCAAGTCGTGTGACCTTTTTTTTTTAATAATGAAAAACAGTTCCGGTTCCAGTCCTCTTCGAAAAGAAAGCATTAGGCACCCAACGTTAAAACTTATATTAGGGCACGTACAGCGGTCGTTTTTTCTCCGTCTGTATCTTGCCAAGTTTACAAAAATCCCCTCCGTTCTGCTTGGAGACGGTCTCCCCGTCGTCTCGTGAAGCGACGATGAAGGCCCGTGCTCCGACGCCCAATCGACAGGGTCAGCTGCGCTGTACGACCTCGCCCCCTCGAGTCGACGGCGTGCTCGGATCCCACGCGGGCGCTCGTGGTCTCGTTTGCTCCTTCGTCAAGTCCGCAGAGACACGAAGATGCCGCGACACCGCTCCTTCGCATCCGTCCGCACCCGCAACGACTTTTCCCGCAACCTCGCTGGAGCTGCTGCCCGCCTCGCCTTGGCTCCCTACCTCTCCGTGCAGTAATCGACGCCGAGACACCCCGCATCGGAATCGCGGTGAGCTCCTCCGTATTTTCCACCCCTTCTCACCAGCCCCGCGCCCTGTAGCTCAAGTTCTGAGCAGCGCCGGCGAGCAAGCCATGGCACCGTGAGCTCCTCCGCATGGAACAAGCAGCCGTCCGTGCCGAACTTTCTCTTATTAGCTAGTTGACATCATCTCCGATGTCATGCTTGCATTATGGCCGTTTTTCTTTACAAAAACAAATCTAGAAATACACTCGAAATACACCTTTGTCATGGACACGGTTCATGGTGCACCGCTCTCACATCTCCTCCCCGGTCCACGGTTCATGGACCGAGTGCACAGCATAGTGCATGCTAATTTACAATATAGCCGCTTTTCTTATATCAAATTAAATCACTGTTGCATCATCCTAGAAGCTTGGATGTGGTCTGAAAACTGAAGCCAAATATGCTATCTGAAAACTGAAGTTTGGGAAATTTTGCTACGTACTGAATATTACTGTTTCATATCAGTCTAAAAACAAGTCACTGCTGTTCATTCAATCAATAAAAGGGGAAGCTCCTTCGGTACACTGTAACGTAAATGGAACACAATATGACATGAGTTACTATCTTGCCCATAAAATATATCAAAGCTCGGCCAACACAAAGGAAACTCAAGAAGGATCTAATCGAGCACATATGGCAACACTATGAAAACAAAGAAAATTAGACAAAAGGCGTTACAACTTGTCGTTGAAATATAATTATTATATTGATGGTTTTTAAAAATATTGTAATCATGTTGCTCTTATTTATCCTTAATACATTTTCTATCAAATAGCCACATAATGGTATACAAAAAATTATTTATAGTTGATCCTAACTACATGCAAAGCATTAAACAGTTTAGAGACCAACCTCCTGTCTGTGGGTTGTATGACCTGTCTTTATACTTGTCTATATGATATATTCGAGGCGCTTAGAGACGAACACCTGTCTATGGGTTGTACATGCCCTTACAAGGCTCTAAACTAGAGACAACTGCATGGCATTTATTTCCATAAATTTGCATGCCTCTTGAATCTGATTTTTGCAATGATCCATTTCGAGCGTTGTCATTGAGCCTAGAAGCAAAGCCAGTGCGTCCCCTAAAGAGAATCTGCAAAAAAAAAAAAAAAAGGTGACCATTGTTCCTAGTGAGCTAAATTGCCCAACAAAAAAAAAGCAGCCGCAGTCAACAACAACAAAAAAAAGGGTGACCATTGTTCCTAGTGAGCTAAATTGCCCAACAAAAAGAAGCAGCCGCAGTCAATATCAATAATAGGTAATCCTGTGACCTTGTTCCCACGAGATATTTCTGCTTGAAACCTGAACTTGCAGCACTCTGCAGGCTGCAGCTGCATCCTTGCCGCGTCAGTTGTCAGCCAGGTTCGTTGCCATCCATCCTTCTCTGGCTCTGTTGATCCAAACCCTTGCTGATGGACGCCTAACTCCCTTGTGCTGCTGTTGCTGTTGCAGTTGCTGGCAGACACCATCTTGGCATCTTCGATGATCATCCCACATGTATTAAACACTTACTGTAACAAACTGCTATCGGGCTGTCGCCCAACCAGGCAGACAGGGACAGACGCCATTGCTGCAAGTGCTGCCGCCACTCCCCTTGCTGCCCTGTCTCAGACGCCATGCATGGTCGCTGCATGCATCAGGCTAGCAATTCCAGGCCCAGCTTGGAGTCGTTTCCATCCACATGTACTGACCAATGGACAGTGGAGAGGGTTTCCTTCCACATCCAGACATCCAGTAGACCAGTAGGCATGCAGTAGCTCTCTTGCTGTCAGTGTCACACCCGCTGGCTCAGTGGCGGAGGAAGGAACTGAATTAAGGTATGGCGAAGCGGCAAAGTAGATAACATAGGTAGCCTAGGATTTGAATGAAATTTTGGTTCATATTATCATATAAATGAAAATCGTATTGATTTCCATTCGTCAAGTACGAAATACATGAACAAGAACATATGATAATATATAGATGAAAGTGTTAAGAGCATAATTCCAATTAATTTTGCATTAAGTTGGCCATCTACAAGACTACAATATACTGCACAAATTTTGCATTAAATTTTGGAGTATACCTCTTGCTTTGGGTCTTCTTTTGGCATTGTCCTTTTTCTTTTGGATCACGTTTAGTTAATTTTGTTCACTGAATCAATATGCTTCATAAATTAATCAACTAAAAACCAGTAAATAATAATTAGTTAATTACCCAACAAATAAAACAACTCCACAAATTAAATCACCTTATCATGATTGGAGGCTGATGTAATTGGATTGGGACTTGGGCTATCAGGATCACTCCTGTCGTTGCCTCCTAGCTCCTAGCATAGTCGCGTACGGGCGGACGGCTGAACTCATCAAGGCACGATGCACAGGAAGGCGGAGCGCAGGCCAGGTGACGGCCAGTGGTACCGGCTCAGCTCTCTCAACAAATGTGTTCATACGTTCTGTTCTTCTTCTTTAGACCACTTGAGCAGAGCAACAAATTGAGATATCTCTTCAAAGCGTTCATGACATACCTAGAAAATTGAGGTATATCAAGTGCCATACGTTGCCATATATATGGGAAGCTCCGCCCCAGACTGTCTGCCGCATGCAGTTTCCTCGGTTCCTTTCCTGGCCAAGCGCGCGAAAAAACGAACTGAACAAGCCCCGCCCCCGCGGGCCGGCCGGGAGTCCTGATCACGGTCACTGCCATGGCATTGTCACCGGCCCACCGGAATCCCATTCCCACTCGTCGCCGTAGCATTAAACTATGCACCCCGTCCTCTTTAACCCTTGGTCTCGTTCATCAGCTCGTTCGATCTGATGTCTGAATCTGTCCGATCCCCGTGGTCGCCGGTGAGCCACGAGACCGGCCGGCCGGCGCGGTGGACTTGCATTGTAGTTGGGCCGCAGCCGGCATGTACTACAGTGCTGTGACGGCTGACGCTAAGCCAAACGAATTCGTCTTCCCCCTTC
The DNA here is from genome assembly GCF_019320115.1 of Miscanthus floridulus. NCBI lineage: Eukaryota > Viridiplantae > Streptophyta > Magnoliopsida > Poales > Poaceae > Miscanthus > Miscanthus floridulus. Next base: position 105,873,262 of record NC_089598.1, read on the forward strand.
CCGTTCGGCCGTTCCGGTAATGGCAGAGCAGCGTGCCAGGCGCTGTCACACTGTCTGTCAGCTACTACCCTCCAAGAAGCGCCATGCATGCATGCACGAACTGCGGCCTGTTTTCTGGTGGGTGGCCGGCTCGGTCCTCCAGGCCTTTCGCTGTCGCGGAAATTAAAGGAAAGATGGGCATTTGGAATGGTGCCTTTCGAGAGACACATGCAAGTTGCTCACCATCGTCCGGCCGGTGGCTAGCTGGGCCTGCGACGACTGTGCGAGCAGGCCGTTGGGCAGCCATTGCTGTCATCTACCCCTCGCTTCATCGCTTCTTCTACCCGTCATCCCAGTGCTTACGTACCTAAAGAGTTGCCATACCGCATTTGTGGGATCCGTTCCATTTTCTATTGGATCTGTCTATTTGCAACTTGGGTGATTTGACCCATTTGAACACTCAAGCAATTTGAGAGGACAAATCACATAAATGAGACAAAAAAACAAAATTTGTGTGATTCAAGCCTAATGCTCACACGAGTAATCATACAACAGAAAACACAAATTCGAGTGAAACAAAGCTGAATTTCACACGGATTACCAAAGACCACCATCCACCTTCACGCACCACCACTACAAAAATTGAAACAAACAAATTTAAAATAAAAAATAAATAACAAAATAAAAAACCAGAAATTTTCTATGAAATGCAAAATCACAAAAAATTCTGAGGAAACTACCTCGAACAAACATACCAAAAAACAAAAAATAAATACAAAAATGAAAAGAAAATTAAAAAATGAACGACACACTCATTGGCTTCTCAAGCTCTTCAGTCGACAAATAGGTCTTCAAATGAAGTATCATTTCAGTGTTCAAACATGTCTCATGTAAACGATGCCCTCTAAGAGAGGCTCTGAACTCTGTAACCTGGGAGTGCTTCTCCCTCCTAACAGCATCATGGTGTTGAAATAAATAAATTGCCTGTTATAAAAAAAATATGAAACAACAAGAAATTATAGCATAATTCTCACATGAAAATCAGAAGAAATCAAACCACACAGCATTGCCTAAGACAAACAAATAAAATAAAACAAAAATCCATTAAAACTATGAGCCTAATAAACCTTTTCCCTTAGCACTAGTTACATCAATAATACTAAGAAATTACGCCTGATAAACCTCTATAAGTACAACTGAACTCTAGTGTAAGAACAAAATAAATCCATACTAACATGATAGTAAATTAATTCAAAATAAAACTGAAAGACTAATATCAGAATCAAGCAGTACCTCAGATACAAAACAGGAAGATTTATATGGAGAGAGTGCGGGACAAGAAATTACAAACAAATATATGGAGGAAGATTTCAAAGAATACCTAAAACAGGAGGCCAAGATTTTAAGAACCTACAAGGCCTCAGACCAAATGTAAAGCATTCTCTATGTCAGCAAACAAGATAAAAAAAATTAAAAACAAATCAAAGAATACAACACACAAATAAAAATCTAAATACAAAACTCACCAACAAATTATAGTAGCAATCAGATAACGGCAACGCCAAACATACAACACCTCCATCGAAAGCAGGCTCTATCTCCACACAGAAGAGAAGAAAGAGGCTCTATCTCCACACAGAGAAGAAGAAAGAGCACATAAATAAGGAAAAAAACAATTAGAATGACTACAATAATGACTGCATGTATAAAATCTCAAAAAAACTAAAAAGGAATACTCACTAACGACACAGAAATACCATCAGCAAGGGCCTTCGTCTCGGCCTCCGCCCAAACATCCACAAAACAAAGGACCAACACGCCGAAACGACTCCACCTCCGCATACTAGAAAAACATATACAAAAACAAGCTAAATTCACAATGAATATTCAAACTGAATTGCATGAACCAAAAATATCAAAAGTAAATAAACAAAATATAAAAAAAACAGAAATTTTCTATGGATTGCAAAAACCAAAAAATTTCTAAGGACAGTGCTTGAACCAAAAAAATCAAAGTAAATAACAAAATACAAAGAACCAGAAATTTTCTATGGTTTGCAAAGCCAAAGAGATTATGAGGGCTCACACAAACAAATTAAAATGAACAAAGTCCATTGAAACTATGAGCCAACAAACAGCCAAATAAACTTTTTAAATTAATATCAGATACATCACTAATACCTAGCAAATACACCTGACTAACAACTGTAAGTATACTTGAACTCTAGTATTAGATACATCAATAATACCTTGGAATTACACCGTTTTAACCACTGTAACTATAGTTCAACTCTAGTGTAGGAACAAAATTAATTGATAGTAGAGCACTACCTTAGATTTGTAAGTGAGAGCCTCCATACATACTGAGGGAGAAGGACAATTGGAGCCAATATATCACACCTGGCGAACAAAATTTGAGATCAAATCATGGAAAATGATATAGACTAGAGTTGCTGTTCTACTCCCAAAATGAAAATATAAGTAATTGAGTACCTATATTTGCCACAGTGAAAGACTACTCACAAACAATAAAAGCAAGCTGCAAAGAAACTACAATACTACACAAGCAAGCTGAACAACAACAACAGCTATCGAGCAAAGACAAATCAAACATACAACTATGGAAAACTGAAATGGAATACTCACCAACGACGCAGAAATACCATCAACAAGGGCCTCTATCTCAGCCTCCGCTCGAACAACCACAAAACAAAGGACCAACACGCCGAAAATGACTCCGTCTCCGTGTACCAGAAAAACATATACAAAAACAAGCTAAATTCAGCATGAATATTCAAACTGAATTGCATGAACCAAAAATATCAAAAGTAAATAAACTTCGTACTAGTTACATCAATAATGCCTACGAATTACACCAGCCCAACAACTGTAAGTATTGTTGAACTCTACTGTAATTACAAAATGAATCCATAGTAATATGATAGTAAAACCTAAGTAACCTGAAAGAAAATTTAAAATATTTCTACTCAACATCTAGATTTTAACAGCCAAAAGAGAGGGGACATGACAAGAAAAGTAGCAACAAAATAAATGGAGCAAGATTTTAAATAATACATAAAATCAGGAAGCTAACATTTCAGAACCTAGAAGGCATCCAACCAAATGTAAAGGATAAACTATGTCAAGAAAGCAGAGAAAGATAAAAGTCAAACATCTCTAGAACACAAAAATTTAGGAATAGAGCAGTACCTCAGTTTCTAAAAAATCCAAACAAACACAGAAAGACCATCATTAACCACCTGCATCTCATATTCCTGCCTGAACATATCCAAAAACAACAGATCAAAAAAGGAAAAAGAAAACTGACAGGTAGATGTACAACTTGTAACCAAATACTGATTGAAATACAGACCAATGCAGATAAATCAACAACAAAAACGACTCTGCCTCCACCTCGTACACATCCAGCTACGTCTCAGCATACCAGAAAAAAAAAACAAGAACAAATAAAAGAAAGATTGCTTTTGCTGGGTTTCATCTCTAGTCTACCCCGACTTGTTTGGGACTTAAAGGCTTTGCTGCTGCTGTTGTTGTAAAAAAAACAAAGATTATTTTAGAGATAATAGGAGCCTAATGGTCACCCGAGTAATCAAATCAATAAAGACAGAATTTTTTTAAGAAATGCAAAAACAAAAAAAATCTAAGGACAGTGCTTGACCAAACATATCAAAGTAAATTTTCCTTGGATTGCAGCTACAATTACATAGTCCATTCAAAAATACTAGCCAATGAAAGTTAACTTTTTAAACTTAGTACTAAATACATCAATAATACCTATGAATTACAACTAATCAACAACAGCAAGTGTAGTTGAACACTACTGTAACTATAAATTTAAGAAATAATAATAGGTACATAATTATTAATGCTAATAAAAAACAATGAGAAAGCCACCAAATTTACTCTTTCATCATCATAATAATCACCATGGCCTTTAATCATCGGTATCTGCATTGCATCCCTTAGTTTGAAAATTACCTAATCATTGTCAAAATCAACCAATGTCACCCCAAATGCATTTTGAGCAACTAGAGAAAAAATAATCAAACAAGAGCATCAAAGAATGATGACTACAATAAACAAACCAAGCAAAAGGTAAACAATAAGAACAAAAAAAAGAATATAAAAAATATATGTTCCACCTACGAACAAAAAATTACAAATACAACAACAAGCAAAAGAACAAAGGAAATGATGACAACACTACATAAATAATCATCAACAAGAATCCAGTAACCATGGCAAATCACCTCCAGTTACTTAGAACGCATCCACTGACACAACACAATGCACCAAAATAAGACAATCAGAAAATGAAACATACAAAACTGGGCTAAAATTCCAGTTACAGTCAGGACATAATTCCAGAGAAATCAAAATGACAGAAATCATGTTGTGCCTCAGCTTCTATAACACCTACAGAAGAAACAATTTACAAACAAACCACACAGAGCAGTTTGTCCTGACAAAGTTTCCCATGGCTAAGTACTACCATTGAACATGTCCATCTACACACAATCATATTCAAACTACAACAAACGTCATCAACAAACAAAAATACGACGCCTAAGACTAAACCTCATGGACATACACGAATTAGGAACAAACAACAAATATCACAACACCACCAACCGGATCTACAATTTATAAACATGAACTGAAAGAAAAACTCACTGATGAAACAAATCAAAGCCGGAGAAGGCTGCGACTCCAACTCAACCCAGGGGTCCGCTACCACCTACAAGTCCGCCTCCGGACCCACCTCCGCCTCGGCCATGACCTCCGCGTCCGCCTTCACCTCGGCCATGAAAAAAAACTCACCAGCGACGCAAATCGACGAAGGAAATCCTCTCCGCCTCGAGCTCCGCCTCGGCCTCCGACTCCGCCTCCCCAACACAAAACAACAGAGAGAAGATCAAAACGGAAAAAAATCCAACCAAAATCAGGTCGACGACGACGGGATCTACAACATCTAATCAAAAGCTAGAAGAAACACTCACCACCGACGGCAAAATCCACGACGCTGCAGTCCGGCTACGCGTCCAGCCAGCGGAGGCAGTCATGGTCTTTGTCGCCGCCGGGCGAGACCAGCGGCCCGATGCAGGAGACCGGCGGCGTGGGGCGGTCTGGCACGCACAGCCCGTCCCTGAGCGCCCGCATCGCGTGCGGCTCCAGCGACTCGAAGGAGTTGATGAGGATGTCGCGGGCGTCCGGCATCCGGGCAGCCACGCAGATGATGCCCTGGCACGCCTTGCCGTCGTCCACCAGCCCCTGCGGCAGGTCTGTGATTCTGAACGGAGGAAGCGAAGACTAATGGGAAAGGAAGTGAACAGTTCAAAAGAGATAAATGCGCGTGTTTCCCAAAAACAAGCTGATAGGTGGGACCCAAGTGTCGGTGACCAAAAAACGGAGAGGATAGAACCAAGAGGGAGCGCGAGACGGACGACGCAGATGGATCAAAACTCAAATCCGACGGCCAAAAAATTCATGTGACAGACCCAAAACGTTTTACACGGGCAAATGATAGCTTTTGTGTTTCTATTTTGTTCCATCCGTTTTCGTATTTGTGGGATTCCGTTTTCGTAAAGTTTTTTCTGTCCGTTCCCACGGAATCCCGTTTTTATCCAGAATTGACCCGTATTTATTCCGTTTTTCATCCTGTTTTCTATCCATGTGAGATATGCCTAGGAATTGATAAGTTCATAAACCTACTAATCACCAATTATGCATGTTAATATGTTAACACATGACATGCTAGTGAATATTGGACCGACAACTTCGTATGTGTATATTATTTTATGACTTTGTTCATGTATACTAGTGAATATTTGATCATGTTATTCGAACTTAAATTTCTGGCTCTCCATCCGTATTTGTCAGTTTCCGTATTTTCGTATATTCCCATCCATTTTTAATTCCGTTTTCCCTGATTCCGGTCCATTTCCGCTAAAAAAATATAGAAACGGAAACGGGAGAGACGTTTTCCCGTCCGTTTTCATCTCTAGGTGAGTATGCATTCATTTAGAAGAGTGCATTTGTGTTAAGGGGAGGTGCATTCAAGACTAAATTTGATCACTTTGCTAGTTGTGTTGAGTCTTTGTCTTTTGTGGAGGGAATAGGACTTATCTCTGGAAGCTGAGCTGCTTTGGTGCTTGTTCGGCTGGCCACAATCGGTTGGCTGGTTAGCTTTTTTTCCTAGCTGGAGCAGTATTTTTCTCTCAAAAAAAATCAGCTGCTACAATGTTTTTCAGCTGCTACAGTATAAAATTAATGCGAGCCGCTTGGTCTCGTGGTGGTGGTGTTGAGCCTCTCTCTCTTCTTCAGGAGGACTAGCACTTTTGTTTCTTCTGCGTGGAGCCTTGCCCATGTTTTTGGGGACCGACCGAAATTTTGGCCCCGTTCGCTTGGAGGAATTTTGGAGGAATTTGGAGGAATTTGTGAGAGGAAAACACTGTTCCGGATGAAAAAAGAAGCGGATCAAGCCGGGTTTAAGGGCACACGAAACCAGGAAAACCTCGATCCTCTCAATCATTCATGAGACCCAGGCACTTGAGATATGTTTTGGCTCGCCCTAATCGGTGCACGCTGGCAACTCGCCGGTGGACGTCCGAGGAGCTGTAAATTTTATTTCTCTCTCTTAATGAAAAACAGATTTCTACTGATTGACTCGATCTGTTGCAGCAACACTCTCTTATATATACTCTGTCCAAAAAGGAAAGAAGAATAAGAGACCCAATATAATGGAGATGCTCTGTCCATTTGACTTGAGGCACAAACGTAGTAGTCCAACAGATTAGCCTTCCTGGTCCAGGCCATTCTCCATGGATAAAGCCATGCTGTCGGCTTGTAGCTAGAATGTATGCATCTCTCTCTGACACACCGATAGGAGTGGTGTTCTGTCTCTGTTGTTATCTTTGAGCCATCATGGAGTCCAGGCGATGGGCCCATCTGCATGTGAGCAGAGCTGGTCCTGGACAAGAACAGCACGGACGACGGAGTCGGAGTACCGTACGTGCAACACCGTCGTTCACGGAAACCAAATATATACATATACATACATACATGTTTCCAGTTTCCCAAATACACACAAAGAAACACCGCCGTGCCACAGACGCATTATATTTCAGGCCACAAATGTTCCAGAATCCCAGGAGCAGAAGCAATGCAAGTAGAGATGCACATATATGCCATATACGCATACGCTTTGCCATGCCAAGACATATGCATCCACATTCCAAAGCGGCTAAGCCTGGCATCGATGCTAATTGCAAAGTCTGAAATGGAGAAGGCAATTGTATAGAAGTTCAGTTGTCTGGTCTTTATCTCCTAGAGCGAGCACCAAAGTCAGCAGCACAACAGAACAGAACAGCATGCAAATGCAAAGCATCTCTGAATGTCTTGGCATGTTTCCAGTTTCCAAATACACACAAGCAAACGCCGCCGTGTCACAGACACATTATATTTCAGGCCAGAATGTTCTTCCAGAATCCCAGAAGCAGAAGCAAGGCAAGTAGAGATGCATATATTTTGACGCATATATATACGCTTGCCAAGCCAAGGCATATCCAGATATCCATCCATCCCAAATAAAGCGGCTAAGCCTGGCATCGATGCGCTAATTGCAAAGTCTGAAAGTCTGAAACGGAAACGGCTAGCTCGAGGACCAAAAGGAACCAGTGGAAAGCAATGGTGTAAAAGTTCAGTTGTCTGGTCTTTATCTCTCTCTTGCTAGAGCGCCAAAGTCAGCAGCAGAACAGAACAGCATGCGTGCAAATGCAAAGCATCTGAATTCTGAACGTCAAATTCGAAAGCGAAAATTTATCGGCTCGCATGCATGCGGTTCTGAATTGTTGTTCTAATATCAGAGACCAAGTTGTACTTGCCAACAAGAAAGAACCATGCTTCAACTTCAACTTGCATACGCCGTACATGCCAAACGGCGACCCTAGAATTAGAAAGCAGCCTGCCTAGCACATCCAAGATGTCTGTATGAACACTGATCCTATGGGTTATGGATGTGGTCATTCAGTCCATGTCCATGACGAAGACATCTGTTGCGATTTAATAATCCAGTTTCGCTCCTGCTTGTCAACTCTACCTTATTTTATCCCAAATTAAAGAAATGGAAACCCCTGTTCTATCAGCAGCTTCGATCTGCAATTGCAAGTCTGCAACCGAAATATATATAATACTACCACAAGACAAAAGCAAGCTTACATATAGGTCTGTTTGGTACAGCTCACCACAGCTTCACGAGCTGCTATGAGCTGTGTGTTTTTTTTTGCCAAACGTTCATTTTCAAAACAGCTTCATGGGTGAATCTGTTTTTCTCATCCCCTCACAAAAATAAGAGTATCCTATATGTAAGCTGGGGCTCCCGCGCGAGGCCGGGGACGCCGCCGGGGGAGCCAGCCGGGTGACGGAGCTGCGGAGCCGGGAACTGTGAGCGCTGCCAGGATGCGGCCAGTCTTATGGTTGCTACCTCTAACGGATGCAGATGCAGAAACTTGTATTGTATTGTATCAGGAAAAAAGAAAAGCCGTGATGTGGATCGAGTGAACCGGATTGTTTGATGAGAAATTGAGAAGGTGACAGGATCATGGAGAGGCCATCGACGATAGCCCGTCCTAGTCACGCCCATGTGGCAACGCTGACAGGGGCCGGCCCGGGGTTTAGTTAGTCTGTTCCTTTCCCCTGTGTCCTCCTAATGCCATTGCCATGCCATCATGACAGTTGACAGTTGACATCCCATTCCCAATTGATCATGGCATGCATGTTACGGAGTACTTACTTAGGCATCCAACAGTGTTGATTGGGTACCTTTCACTCTTCATTAATTCCTGGCCTGCAAGGCTCCATTGTCCATGCATGCCCTGATGAGCTGAGCAACGACAGCGCCTTTCACACTGATCCATTGTCCATGCATGCCCTGATCGGCTGCAGCTGCAAGCATGTCCATCTTGCACGATCTGCCCGTACGGAAAAAGGACGCCATCCGTATACATGTATCTTCCTTTCTCGATATGCTCATATATGCATGCCGGCCGAAATAATGCTTCTTTTTTATTCCTCATCTCTTTATTTGTTTATTATCTGACAGATATACGCCAATGTAAACAATGTGTGCTCTCCAAATTAAGCCTAGTAGTGTATTGCTCCTTCGCATATAAAGCTCCTTCTCATGTCGCGAATAGTTAGTGACGTTTCCAGGTTCTTTTTTAAACCAATGGCTATAAAATTCGACTACGGTATACTTTTTACATGTTCAGTTATGAATGCTTACAAGTGGTAACAAGATTTGTGTTTGAAAGATATTCTGACTACATGTATCTCTACAACATATGATTCACGTTATATCTTGTTTGGCTGCGCTCGTATGCATCTCAATTTTCAATCCACATGAGTTAAAGTAAATTTAGTAATTAATTTCTACTTCAATCGACCCTAACACATATGAATGAGGTAGATACAAGTGTAGCCAAACAAGGCATTATGTGGGTGGTATTTGTAGATGTAGTTACAACTTAAAATAGGTGTGGTATAGTATATTCAGGGGCCAGTCGCAGTGGAGGTTTCATGTCCTAGTTTATGAGACTCCAATGTATTGAAAACACTATAAACAAGTTTCATCCTTGTGAAACTTATTTTATCGCATGAAAATTTTATCATCTCTTTCTTTATTTATACTATGTCGTATCAACTTATACCCATGAAACTCTTATGAAGCCTCCACTGAGACTGGCCTTAGAGTCCTAGACTAGTATATTATTTTGTTTAGACTATGTGGTGGTTTTGTACAGAGGTCAAAAAAATGAGTCCACGATTATTGTATCAACTCGATGTAATGGTACTGAATTAATAAATGAATCTTCCTTTATAAAAAAGATCCTCGAAACACGGAAATCATGCAAGACCTTTACACGTCACAAACACCTATCTGGAATACGTTTTTTTTTTTTCTATCAGACCAGGATAAACTCCATGACGCCAAGAGTGTTGGTGTTTAGCCTGCTTAAACGTCGTTTCAATCTACACAATGGCCGGCCACCCCCTTGAAAATGTCAGTTTATCCTAATTAAAGCGGCCGTTTTACTTGATAATTCGTTAAATGTGTGATAAATTCCATGCTACAACAAACTCAAAAAAATTCTTGATATATAAAAGACATGGTGCTCGATGCCCGTGTGTCTCGGTGACGACCGACCCCTTGCTCTGTTCTGCTTCTACCAAGTTGCATACTTTCAAAAAGAAACATTGCGTGTATATATGCTTTCATAGGAGTATTTCATATACTCCTACATACATAGGAACATGGAAAACATGAAAGGCCCTTACACGTCACCAGCACCTGCTCCTGCTACCTGCTATGAATTCGATCACACACCCTGCAGGATAAACTCGACGACCATTGAATAAATGGAGAGATCGAGCTATATATCACCGTGCTAGCTAGAAGGTTCTTCCTATATTGAATCCTGAATCTTCTAGCATGGATGTAGGGAGAATAAAGGAGTGCTATATCTCGTTACCAGAAATGTTAGTCCACTAAAATCTGTTTTACGTCAAACAATTATAACTTTAACCAAAGATATCTGAAATTTTATAGAATATGACTGTACATAATCACTAATGAATTCATTATGAAAAGTGCTATTATCATATAATATATTTTTATTATATTATATTATATTATATACTCGTAAAAAAAAAGTGTACATTATCGATGATATCCAGATGGAGGGATGAAAAGTGCACCCTGAGTCCAAACATAATATTCCTTCCATCTGAAAGGAGTGCAACTCTAAATTAGATCAAACTCAAACTATTTTAAATTAATCTAAGTTTATAGAAAACGGTACCATGCAACAACTACGATTCTAAATATGTATACTATAAAATATATTCCACGAAAAAATCTAACAAATGTTATCTGATATCATAAGTATCACTACATTTTTATTACAAATTTTGGTCAAACAGTAGGTAATTCATTTGCCTTGTAATCATAGATAGATAGAATTGCACTTTTTGGACGGAACAAGCGCCTTTATTCATTCCCCACACGTGAAAACTTGTTTTTACAGTATTCTATACAGGGGGTTGGGAGACGAAAACATGAAGAAGCCGGTCCAGATCATTCGCCTACCTTTTTGTCATGTTCATCAACAGGGAGGGGGTCATCGTTTTCATCCGCTGAGACAAGAAGATTGTTGTTTTCATATCCGCCGAGAGAAGAAGATTGTAACGAGAGCGATTCACCGGGAAAACTGCTCCACTGGACACTAGGAACAAGAAGGCACAGCTGTTTTGTTTACCGAGGACGAGGAGGAACATCGATCGGATAATCCACATGTGTGTTAAATAAAATAGCTCATCGATCGGATAATCCACATGCGTGTGCCTATTGCTTTCTGTGAAGCAGCTACTGCTCCGGAGGAATCTCCATCTCTGTTCTATGTTCTGTGATGCGGCGCCGCGGGCCTGTTCGGCCTGTATTAAAACCGGCTGATAAGCCGATTGAAACTGATTTATTGTGAAAGAAAAATACTATATATTATAGCTAATAAGCTCATGCTGATGCAGGAATGTCCTAGGAGTAGTAGAGTGTGTCTGTCTCTCTCTTCTCTAAGCTCTGGCCAAGGCAGGCATGAATCCGACTGAACGGTTGCAGTACCAGGTCTCTGTGCACAAGAATATTGTCGTGTTGCATTGCATGCCACTAGTAGCTGTCTCTTGGCACTACTATAAAAGTATTTATAGGGGCGGCTGACGATGGTTTGTAGAGGCGACTCGGTCAGCCATCTTTACCATACCGTTTCTACAAATCATATATTTGTAGGGGCGGTTCTCATACCGTCTTTACAAATCGATTTGTAGAGGCGACAGGTGTTATCAACCGCCTCTACAAATCGATTTGTATGGGACGGCTGGTACTGTAGCCGCCCCTCCCTACAAATCGATTTGTAGAGGCGGCTACAGTACCAGCCGACTCTATAATACCTATTTGTAGAGGCGGTTCAGCTAGAACCACCCCTACAGTACATTTTTTCGCAAAAAAAAATTCAAATTACCAACGCGCTCCCCCAAATCATCCTGTGACGAGTAAAATACATGATCAAATATCCTGGCAAACTTGACTGTAATATTATGGCACAAACAAGATTGTTTAGCCAAAAATTTCTAAACATCTTCTATAGTACAAGAATCACAATAATAACAAACAAACTCATATTATGACAACAAAACATATATCTATATCACAAAAGACCAAGCAAGCACTCAAGTGCTAACAAAACAAAAAATAGAGGTAGTATGTGTAGTACAAGTAGATATGTCTAACATGTAATAAATTGGTAAAGACGGTCAGAAGTTTCTTCTCATTACATCAAGAACTAATAATTCAAACATTGAAATAAGCCCGGAGATGCAGCAAGTGCAGGTCGGCTTTGAAGGATATCGCACGGCTGAGCTTCGCTATATTTGCACTGCCATGGCAAACAGGCGAACCTGACGTGGATCTTTCTGAAGGCCTTGCGCGGGCGGTACGGGACATGGATCACAACAGCCTTCCTGCTCCCGGCAACATCCATCTAGCTGCAAAGTCACAACAAGCATCGTCACCCAATGTCCAAACCAAAAACCATAGGCTACTACATCCCAACAGGAGACAATAGATAGTAGGAAGAAATGGACCCAATGTCCAAACCAAAACAACCGATAGATCCACACTAGGCACTAGTACATCTAGCAAACAACATCTTTCAACGGACAGGAGTGCACACAAGAGAAACAATTATGCCTTATGCTATGTTTCAATTATATGAATCCTAGCATAACAAAAATGAATCATTTTTCTTGGGAAAAAGAAATACATGAATAGTGTCACATACCACGTCTCAACAAGCTAAGAAAACCTGTTTTGCTCACTTGATCTGCCTTGGCAATTTCAGTTTGCAGTTTATTCTGCTTAAGGACAAAGTAATATAACATCAGGATCCATAAAGAAATGGGAAATGGAATAAAGTTCAGGAAGTTAGAAAATGAACCTTCAATGGTAGTATGAGCTGTTCAATATCGGATTGAATGATATTGATGATATGAAGAAGACTGCGTACTATGTTGGGCCCTCTTGTGTTGAACAAGTCTCCTATGGACTAATATATTAGAATGAGTAGTGTTAAACAAAACAGGCACTTCAAAATTTCAACGAGCAAATTAACAATTTTGTGATACCTTTAGAGCCACAACCATTTGACAAAGAGACTTGGCTTTCTCCCTTCTCAGTGGTACCTTGATTTGAGTATTATATATAGGCCCTGTTCGGATTACCCCATATTCAGCTTGTTCGACTTTTTTTTTTCAGCCGAAACAGTGTTTTCAGCCAGTTTCAGCTAAGTTTTAGACCAGTGAACGGGGCCATATCAGTCCCCAAACATCCACAAAACAAAGGACCAACACGCCGAAACGACTCCACCTCCGCATACTAGAAAAACATATACAAAAACAAGCTAAATTCACAATGAATATTCAAACTGAATTGCATGAACCAAAAATATCAAAAGTAAATAAACAAAATATAAAAAAACAGAAATTTTCTATGGATTGCAAAAACCAAAAAATTTCTAAGGACAGTGCTTGAACCAAAAAATCAAAGTAAATAACAAAATACAAAGAACCAGAAATTTTCTATGGTTTGCAAAGCCAAAGAGATTACGAGGGCTCACACAAACAAATTAAAATGAACAAAGTCCATTGAAACTATGAGCCAACAAACAACCAAATAAACTTTTTAAATTAATATCAGATACATCACTAATACCTAGCAAATACACTTGACTAACAACTGTAAGTATACTTGAACTCTAGTATTAGATACATCAATAATACCTCGGAATTACACCGTTTTAACCACTGTAACTATAGTTCAACTCTAGTGTAGGAACAAAATTAATTGATAGTAGAGCACTACCTTAGATTTGTAAGTGAGAGCCTCCATACATACTGAGGGAGAAGGACAATTGGAGCCAATATATCACACCTGACGAACAAAATTTGAGATCAAATCATGGAAAATGATATAGACTAGAGTTGTTGTTCTACTCCCAAAATGGAAATATAAGTGATTGAGTACCTATATTTGCCACAGTGAAAGACTACTCACAAACAATAAAAGCAAGCTGCAAAGAAACTACAATACTACACAAGCAAGCTGAACAACAACAACAGCTATCGAGCAAAGACAAATCAAACATACAACTATGGAAAACTGAAATGGAATACTCACCAACGACGCAGAAATACCATCAACAAGGGCCTCCATCTCAGCCTCCGCTCGAACAACCACAAAACAAAGGACCAACACGCCGAAAATGACTCCGTCTCCGCGTACCAGAAAAACATATACAAAAACAAGCTAAATTCAGCATGAATATTCAAACTGAATTGCATGAACCAAAAATATCAAAAGTAAATAAACTTCGTACTAGTTACATCAATAATGCCTACGAATTACACCAACCCAACAACTGTAAGTGTTGTTGAACTCTACTGTAGTTACAAAATGAATCCATAGTAATATGATAGTAAAACCTAAGTAACCTGAAAGAAAATTTAAAATATTTCTACTCAACATCTAGATTTTAACAGCCAAAAGAGAGGGGACATGACAAGAAAAGTAGCAACAAAATAAATGGAGCAAGATTTTAAATAAAACATAAAATCAGGAAGCTAACATTTCAGAACCTAGAAGGCATCCAACCAAATGTAAAGGATAAACTATGTCAAGAAAGCAGAGAAAGATAAAAGTCAAACATCTCTATAACACAAAAATTTAGGAGTAGAGCAGTACCTCAGTTTCTGAAAAATCCAAACAAACACAGAAAGACCATCATTAACCACCTGCATCTCATATTCCTGCCTGAACATATCCAAAAACAACAGATCAAAAAAGAAAAAAGAAAACTGACAGGCAGATGTACAACTTGTAACCAAATACTGATTGAAATACAGACCAATGCAGATAAATCAACAACAAAAACGACTCTGCCTCCACCTCGTACACATCCAGCTACGTCTCAGCATACCAGAAAAAAAAAACAAGAACAAATAAAAGAAAGATTGCTTTTGCTGGGTTTCAACTCTAGTCTACCCCAATTTGTTTGGGACTTAAAGGCTTTGCTGCTGCTGTTGTTGTAAATAAAACAAAGATTATTTCAGAGATAATAGGAGCCTAATGGTCACCTGAGTAATCAAATCAATAAAGACATAATTTTTTAAGAAATGCAAAAACAAAAAAAATCTAAGGACAGTGCTTGACCAAACATATCAAAGTAAATTTTCCTTGGATTGCAACTACAATTACATAGTCCATTCAAAAATACTAGCCAAGGAAAGTTAACTTTTTAAACTTAGTACTAAATACATCAATAATACCTATGAATTACAACTAATCAACAACAGCAAGTGTAGTTGAACACTACTGTAACTATAAATTTAAGAAATAATAATAGGTACATAATTATTAATGCTAATAAAAAACAATGAGAAAGCCACCAAATTTACTCTTTCATCATCATAATAATCACCATGGCCTTTAATCATCGGTATCTGCATTGCATCCCTTAGTTTGAAAATTACCTAATCATTGTCAAAATCAACCAATGTCACCCCAAATGCATTTTGAGCAACTAGAGAAAAAATAATCAAACAAGAGCATCAAAGAATGATGACTACAATAAACAAACCAAGCAAAAGGTAAACAATAAGAACAAAAAAAAGAATATAAAAATATATGTTCCACCTACGAACAAAAAATTACAAATACAACAACAAGCAAAAGAACAAAGGAAATGATGACAACACTACATAAATAATCATCAACAAGAATCCAGTAACCATGGCAAATCACCTCCAGTTACTTAGAATGCATCCACTGACACAACACAATGCCAAAATAAGACAATCAGAAAATAAAACATACAAAACTAGGCTAAAATTCCAGTTGCAGTCAGGACATAATTCCAGAGAAATCAAAATGACAGAAATCATGTTGTGCCTCAGCTTCTATAACACCTACAGAAGAAACAATTTACAAACAAACCACACAGAGCAGTTCATATCCCTAATTATCAGTGTCCTGACAAAGTTTCCCATGGCTAAGTACTACCATTGAACATGTCCATCTACACACAATAATATTCAAACTACAACAAACATCATCAACAAACAAAAATACGACGCCTAAGACTAAACCTCATGGACATACACGAATCAGGAACAAACAACAAATATCACAACACCACCAACCGGATCTACAATTTATAAACATAACTGAAAGAAAAACTCACTGATGAAACAAATCAAAGCCGGAGAAGCTGCGACTCCAACTCAACCCAGGGGTCCGCTACCACCTACAAGTCCGCCTCCGGACCCACCTCCGCCTCGGCCATGACCTCCGCGTCCGCCTTCGCCTCGGCCATGAAAAAAAACTCACCAGCGACGCAAATCGACGAAGGAAATCCCCTCCGCCTCGAGCTCCGCCTCTGCCTCGGCCTCCGACTCCGCCTCCCCAACACAAAACAACAGAGAGATCAAAACGGAAAAAAAAATCCAACCAAAATCAGGTCGACGACGACGGGATCTACAACATCTAATCAAAAGCTAGAAGAAACACTCACCACCGACGGCAAAATCCACAACGCTGCGGTCCGGCTACGCGTCCAGCTAGCGGAGGCAGTCGTGGTCCTTTGTCGCCGCCGGGCGAGACCAGCGGCCCGACGCAGGAGACCGGCGGCGTGGGGCGGTCTGGCACGCACAGCCCGTCCCTGAGCGGCCGCATCGCGCGCGGCTCCAGCGACTCGAAGGAGTTGATGAGGATGTCGCGGGCGTCCGGCATCCGGGCAGCCACGCAGATGATGCCCTGACACGCCTTGCTGTCGTCCACCAGCCCCTGCGGCAGGTCTGTGATTCTGAACGGAGGAAGCGAAGACTAATGAGAAAGGAAGTGAACAGTTCAAAAGAGATAAATGCGCGCGTTTCCCAAAAACAAGCTGACAGGTGGGACCCAAGTGTCGGCGACCAAAAAACGGAGAGGATAGAACCAAGAGGGAGCGCGAGACGGACGACGCAGATGGATCAAAACTCAAATCCGACGGCTAAAAAATTCATGTGATAGACCCAAAACGTTTTACACGGGCAAATGATAGCTTTTGTGTTTCTATTTTGTTCCATCCATTTTCGTATTTGTGGGATCCTGTTTCCGTAAAGTTTTTTCTGTCCGTTCCCACGGAATCCCGTTTTTATCCAGAATTGACCCGTATTTATTCCGTTTTTCATCCCGTTTTCTATCCATGTGAGATATGCCTAGGAATTGATAAGTTCATAAACCTACTAATCACCAATTATGCATGTTAATATGTTGACACATGGCATGCTAGTGAATATTGGATCGACAACTTCGTATGTGTATATTATTTTATGACTTTGTTCATGTATACTAGAGAATATTTGATCATGTTATTCGAACTTAATTTCTGGCTCTCCATCCGTATTTGTCAGTTTCCGTATTTCCGTATATTCCCATCCATTTTTAATTCCGTTTTTCCCCGATTCCGGTCCATTTCCGCTAAAAAAAATAGAGAAACGGAAACGGGAGAGGCGTTTTCCCGCCCGTTTCCGTCCGTTTTCATCTCTAGGTGAGTATGCATTCATCTAGAAGAGTGCATTTGTGTTAAGGGGAGGTGCATTCAAGACTAAATTTGATCACTTTGCTAGTTGTGTTGAGTCTTTGTCTTTTGTGGAGGGAATAGGACTTATCTCTGGAAGCTGAGCTGCTTTGGTGCTTTGTTCGGCTGGCCACAATCGGTTGGCTAGTTAGCTTTTTTTCCTAGCTAGAGCAGTGTTTTTCTCTCACAGAAAACCAGCTGCTACAATGTTTTTCAGCTGCTACAGTATAAAATTAATGCGAGCCGCTTGGTCTCGTGGTGGTGGTGTTGAGCCTCTCTCTCTTCTTTAGGAGGACTAGCACTTTTGTTTCTTCTGCGTGGAGCCTTGCCCATGTTTTTGGGGACCGACCGGAATTTTGGCCCCGTTCGCTTGGAGGAATTTTGGAGGAATCTGGAGGAATTTGTGAGAGAAAAACATTGTTCCGGATGAAAAAAGAAGCGGATCTAAGCCAGGTTTAAGGGCACGTGAAACCGGGAAAACCTCGATCCTCTCAATCATTCATGAGACCAAGGCACTTGAGATATGTTTTGGCTCGCCCTAATCGGTGCACGCTGGCAACTCGCCGGTGGACGTCCGAGGAGCTGTAAATTTTATTTCTCTCTCTTAATGAAAAACAGATTTCTACTGATTGACTCGATCTGTTGCAGCAACACTCTCTTATATATACTCTGTCCAAAAAGGAAAGAAGAATAAGAGACCCAATATAATGGAGATGCTCTGTCCATTTGACTTGAGGCACAAACGTAGTAGTCCAACAGATTAGCCTTCCTGGTCCAGGCCATTCTCCATGGATAAAGCCATGCTGTCGGCTTGTAGCTAGAATGTATGCATCTCTCTCTGACACACCGATAGGAGTGGTTCTGTCTCTATTGTTATCTTTGAGCCATCATGGAGTCCAGGCGATGGGCCCATCTGCATGTGAGCAGAGCTGGTCCTGGACAAGAACAGCACGGACGACGGAGTCGGAGTACCGTACGTGCAACACCGTCGTTCACGGAACCAAATATATACATATACATACATACATACATACATGTTTCCAGTTTCCCAAATACACACAAAGAAACACCGCCGTGGCCACAGACGCATTATATTTCAGGCCACAAATGTTCCAGAATCCCAGGAGCAGAAGCAATGCAAGTAGAGATGCACATATATGCCATATACGCATACGCTTTGCCATGCCAAGACATATCCATCCACATTCCAAAGCGGCTAAGCCTGGCATCGATGCTAATTGCAAAGTCTGA
This sequence comes from Miscanthus floridulus, assembly GCF_019320115.1. Classification (NCBI taxonomy): domain Eukaryota; kingdom Viridiplantae; phylum Streptophyta; class Magnoliopsida; order Poales; family Poaceae; genus Miscanthus; species Miscanthus floridulus. The sequence goes on from NC_089598.1 coordinate 105,892,236, forward strand.
AATGGAGAAGGCAATTGTATAGAAGTTCAGTTGTCTGGTCTTTATCTCCTAGAGCGAGCACCAAAGTCAGCAGCACAACAGAACAGAACAGCATGCAAATGCAAAGCATCTCTGAATGTCTTGGCATGTTTCCAGTTTCCAAATACACACAAGCAAACGCCGCCGTGTCACAGACACATTATATTTCAGGCCAGAATGTTCTTCCAGAATCCCAGAAGCAGAAGCAAGGCAAGTAGAGATGCATATATTTTGACGCATATATATACGCTTGCCAAACCAAGGCATATCCGGATATCCATCCATCCCAAATAAAGCGGCTAAGCCTGGCATCGATGCGCTAATTGCAAAGTCTGAGGAAACGGAAACGGCTAGCTCGAGGACCAAAAGGAACCAGTGGAAAGCAATGGTGTGAAGAGTTCAGTTGTCTGGTCTTTATATCTCTCTTGCTAGAGCGCCAAAGTCAGCAGCAGAACAGAACAGCATGCGTGCAAATGCAAAGCATCTGAATTCTGAACGTCAAATTCGAAAGCGAAAATTTATCGGCTCGCATGCATGCGGTTCTGAATTGTTGTTCTAATATCAGAGACCGAGTTGTACTTGCCAACAAGAAAGAACCATGCTTCAACTTGCATACGCCGTACATGCCAAACGGCGACCCTAGAATTAGAAAGCAGCCTGCCTAGCACATCCAAGATGTCTGTATATCAATGTATGTCTGTATGAACACTGATCCTATGGGTTGTGGATGTGGTCATTCAGTCCATGTCCATGACGAAGACATCTGTTGCGATTTAATAATCCAGTTTCGCTCCTGCTTGTCAACTCTACCTTATTTTGTCCCAAATTAAAGAAATGGAAACCCCTGTTCTATCAGCAGCTTCGATCTGCAATTGCAAAGTCTGCAACCGAAATATATATAATACTACCACAAGACAAAAGCAAGCTTACATATAGGATAACAATGTATAGGGTCTGTTTGGTACAGCTCACCACAACTTCACGAGCTGCTGTGAGCTGTGTTTGTTTTGCCAAACGTTTATTTCCAAAACAGCTTCATCGGTGAATCTGTTTTTCTCCTCCCCTCGCAAAAATAAAAATAAGAGTATCCTATATGTAAGCTGGGGCTCCCACGCGAGGCCGGGGCCGCCGCCGCCGGGGAGCCGGCCGGGTGACGGAGCTGCGGAGCCGGGAACTGTGAGCGCTGCCAGGATGCGGCCAGTCTTATGGTTGCTACCTCTAACGGATGCAGATGCAGAAACTTGTATTGTATTGTATCAGGAAAAAAGAAAAGCCGTGATGTGGATCGAGTGAACCGGATTGTTTGATGAGAAATTGAGAAGGTGACAGGATCATGGAGAGGCCATCGACGATAGCCCGTCCTAGTCACGCCCATGTGGCAACGCTGACAGGGGCCGGCCCGGGGTTTAGTTAGTCTGTTCCTTTCCCCTGTGTCCTCCTAATGCCATTGCCATGCCATCATGACAGTTGACAGTTGACATCCCATTCCCAATTGATCATGGCATGCATGTTACGGAGTACTTACTTAGGCATCCAACAGTGTTGATTGGGTACCTTTCACTCTTCATTAATTCCTGGCCTGCAAGGCTCCATTGTCCATGCATGCCCTGATGAGCTGAGCAACGACAGCGCCTTTCACACTGATCCATTGTCCATGCATGCCCTGATCGGCTGCAGCTGCAAGCATGTCCATCTTGCACGATCTGCCCGTACGGAAAAGGACGCCATCCGTATACATGTATCTTCCTTTCTCGATATGCTCATATATGCATGCCGGCCGAAATAATGCTTCTTTTTTATTCCTCATCTCTTTATTTGTTTATTATCTGACAGATATACTGCCAATGTAAACAATGTGTGCTCTCCAAATTAAGCCTAGTAGTGTATTGCTCCTTCGCATATAAAGCTCCTTCTCATGTCGCGAATAGTTAGTGACGTTTCCAGGTTCTTTTTTAAACCAATGGCTATAAAATTCGACTACGGTATACTTTTTACATGTTCAGTTATGAATGCTTACAAGTGGTAACTAGATTTGTGTTTGAAAGATATTCTGACTACATGTATCTCTACAACATATGATTCACGTTATATCTTGTTTGGCTGCGCTCGTATGCATCTCAATTCTCAATCCACATGAGTTAAAGTAAATTTAGTAATTAATTTCTACTTCAATCGATCCCTAACACATATGAATGAGGTAGATACAAGTGTAGCCAAACAAGGCATTATGTGGGTGGTATTTGTAGATGTAGTTACAACTTAAAATAGGTGTGGTATAGTATATTCATTGGGCCAGTCGCAGTGGAGGTTTCATGTCCCTAGTTTATGAGACTCCAATGTATTGAAAACAGCTATAAACAAGTTTCATCCTTGTGAAACTTATTTTATCGCATGAAAATTTTATCATCTCTTTCTTTATTTATACTATGTCATATCAACTTATACCCATGAAACTCTTATGAAGCCTCCACTGAGACTGGCCTTAGAGTCCTAGACTAGTATATTATTTTGTTTAGACTATGTGGTGGTTTTGTGCAGAGATCAAAAAAATGAGTCCACGATTATTGTATCAACTCGATGTAATGGTACTGAATTAATAAATGAATCTTCCTTTATAAAAAAGATCCTCGAAACACGGAAATCATGCAAGACCTTTACACGTCACAAACACCTATCTGGAATACGTTTTTTTTTTCTATCAGACCAGGATAAACTCCATGACGCCAAGAGTGTTGGTGTTTAGCCTGCTTAAACGTCGTTTCAATCTACACAATGGCCGGCCACCCCCTTGAAAATGTCAGTTTATCCTAATTAAAGCGGCCGTTTTACTTGATAATTCGTTAAATGTGTGATAAATTCCATGCTACAACAAACTCAAAAAAATTCTTGATATATAAAAGACATGGTGCTCGATGCCCGTGTGTCTCGGTGACGACCGACCCCTTGCTCTGTTCTGCTTCTACCAAGTTGCATACTTTCAAAAAGAAACATTGCGTGTATATATGCTTTCATAGGAGTATTTCATATACTCCTACATACATAGGAACATGGAAAACATGAAAGGCCCTTACACGTCACCAGCACCTGCTCCTGCTACCTGCTATGAATTCGATCACACACCCTGCAGGATAAACTCGACGACCATTGAATAAATGGAGAGATCGAGCTATATATCACCGTGCTAGCTAGAAGGTTCTTCCTATATTGAATCCTGAATCTTTCTAGCATGGATGTAGGGAGAATAAAGGAGTGCTATATCTCGTTACCAGAAATGTTAGTCCACTAAAATCTGTTTTACGTCAAACAATTATAACTTTAACCAAAGATATCTGAAATTTTATAGAATATGACTGTACATAATCACTAATGAATTCATTATGAAAAGTGCTATTATCATATAATATATTTATATTATATTATATTATATTATATACTCGTAAAAAAAAGTGTACATTATCGATGATATCCAGATGGAGGGATGAAAAGTAGCACCCTGAGTCCAAACATAATATTCCTTCCATCTGAAAGGAGTGCAACTCTAAATTAGATCAAACTCAAACTATTTTAAATTAATCTAAGTTTATAGAAAACGGTACCATGCAACAACTACGATTCTAAATATGTATACTATAAAATATATTCCACTGAAAAAAATCTAACAAATGTTATCTGATATCATAAGTATCACTACATTTTTATTACAAATTTTGGTCAAACAGTAGGTAATTCATTTGCCTTGTAATCATAGATAGATAGAATTGCACTTTTTGGACGGAACAAGCGCCTTTATTCATTCCCCACACGTGAAAACTTGTTTTTACAGTATTCTATACAGGGGGTTGGGAGACGAAAACATGAAGAAGCCGGTCCAGATCATTCGCCTACCTTTTTGTCATGTTCATCAACAGAGAGGGGGTCATCGTTTTCATCCGCTGAGACAAGAAGATTGTTGTTTTCATATCCGCCGAGAGAAGAAGATTGTAACGAGAGCGATTCACCGGGAAAACTGCTCCACTGGACACTAGGAACAAGAAGGCACAGCTGTTTTGTTTACCGAGGACGAGGAGGAACATCGATCGGATAATCCACATGTGTGTTAAATAAAATAGCTCATCGATCGGATAATCCACATGCGTGTGCCTATTGCTTTCTGTGAAGCAGCTACTGCTCCGGAGGAATCTCCATCTCTGTTCTATGTTCTGTGATGCGGCGCCGCGGGCCTGTTCGGCCTGTATTAAAACCGGCTGATAAGCCGATTGAAACTGATTTATTGTGAAAGAAAAATACTATATATTATAGCTAATAAGCTCATGCTGATGCAGGAATGTCCTAGGAGTAGTAGAGTGTGTCTGTCTCTCTCTTTCTCTAAGCTCTGGCCAAGGCAGGCATGAATCCGACTGAACGGTTGCAGTACCAGGTCTCTGTGCACAAGAATATTGTCGTGTTGCATTGCATGCCACTAGTAGCTGTCTCTTGGCACTACTATAAAAAGTATTTATAGGGGCGGCTGACGATGGTTTGTAGAGGCGACTCGGTCAGCCATCTTTACCATACCGTTTCTACAAATCATATATTTGTAGGGGCGGTTCTCATACCGTCTTTACAAATCGATTTGTAGAGGCGACAGGTGTTATCAACCGCCTCTACAAATCGATTTGTATGGGACGGCTGGTACTGTAGCCGCCCCTCCCTACAAATCGATTTGTAGAGGCGGCTACAGTACCAGCCGACTCTATAATACCTATTTGTAGAGGCGGTTCAGCTAGAACCACCCCTACAGTACATTTTTTCGCAAAAAAAAAATTCAAATTACCAACGCGCTCCCCCAAATCATCCTGTGACGAGTAAAATACATGATCAAATATCCTGGCAAACTTGACTGTAATATTATGGCACAAACAAGATTGTTTAGCCAAAAAGTTTCTAAACATCTTCTATAGTACAAGAATCACAATAATAACAAACAAACTCATATTATGACAACAAAACATATATCTATATCACAAAAAGACCAAGCAAGCACTCAAGTGCTAACAAAACAAAAAATAGAGGTAGTATGTGTAGTACAAGTAGATATGTCTAACATGTAATAAATTGGTAAAGACGGTCAGAAGTTTCTTCTCATTACATCAAGAACTAATAATTCAAACATTGAAATAAGCCCGGAGATGCAGCAAGTGCAGGTCGGCTTTGAAGGATATCGCACGGCTGAGCTTCGCTATATTTGCACTGCCATGGCAAACAGGCGAACCTGACGTGGATCTTTCTGAAGGCCTTGCGCGGGCGGTACGGGACATGGATCACAACAGCCTTCCTGCTCCCGGCAACATCCATCTAGCTGCAAAGTCACAACAAGCATCGTCACCCAATGTCCAAACCAAAAACCATAGGCTACTACATCCCAACAGGAGACAATAGATAGTAGGAAGAAATGGACCCAATGTCCAAACCAAAACAACCGATAGATCCACACTAGGCACTAGTACATCTAGCAAACAACATCTTTCAACGGACAGGAGTGCACACAAGAGAAACAATTATGCCTTATGCTATGTTTCAATTATATGAATCCTAGCATAACAAAAATGAATCATTTTTCTTGGGAAAAAGAAATACATGAATAGTGTCACATACCACGTCTCAACAAGCTAAGAAAACCTGTTTTGCTCACTTGATCTGCCTTGGCAATTTCAGTTTGCAGTTTATTCTGCTTAAGGACAAAGTAATATACCATCAGGATCCATAAAGAAATGGGAAATGGAATAAAGTTCAGGGAAGTTAGAAAATGAACCTTCAATGGTAGTATGAGCTGTTCAATATCGGATTGAATGATATTGATGATATGAAGAAGACTGCGTACTATGTTGGGCCCTCTTGTGTTGAACAAGTCTCCTATGGACTAATATATTAGAATGAGTAGTGTTAAACAAAACAGGCACTTCAAAATTTCAACGAGCAAATTAACAATTTTGTGATACCTTTAGAGCCACAACCATTTGACAAAGAGACTTGGCTTTCTCCCTTCTCAGTGGTACCTTGATTTGAGTATTATATATAGGCCCTGTTCGGATTACCCCTATATTCAGCTTGTTCGACTTTTTTTTTTCAGCCGGAACAGTGTTTTCAGCCAGTTTCAGCTAAGTTTTAGACCAGTGAACGGGGCCATATCAGTCAAGATGATGTATCAAAGATGTTACTATGATATAAAGAGGGAAATGTGAAAAGTATCTAAACAGTGCTACTAGACATATTTACCAAATATCGAGCTGAGGTCAGTAGGGCAGTAGACATACACTATCAACAAATAAAACCTCAGAATAAATAGGGGCGCCACATGCCCAACTGCCCAAGTTGGTACCATGCGAGCAAGGCAAGAACTACTAAAAGTAATGAATAGGTCACAGGACCCCAATGCAAGCCAACAAACACATAGAGAACTAGAGAAGCAAAAAAGAGGTAAAGCAAAGTTGGTAAGTATAGGTACCTTAAGATGTGTATGTAGGTCAAGCATAGACTGAACAAGCATATGTATTCTATCTGCAAGCAGTACTCCCTGCACTGAAGAGCAAAAGAAATAAGCAAAGCTAGAGGACCGACTCTTACGATTCCTTCCAATAGCATTATATCAGTAATGAATAGGTCATCAGAAAGAAGTATCAATTGCTTTAGAAAAAATCAATCACCTCTGTAAAAGTAGGCAACAGTTTTTGACTGCTCAGCTAAATTGGCTACTTAGGAGCACAAGGTAGGTAATTAGCAGATCCAAAAACAAATTCATTTGGCACGGCAAGTCTCAGCCAACAAAAATTAATAAGAAAGAAGTACAACAAAATGATCACAAGAAGCCATCTTCAGATCATGGAATGGTAGCAATGTTTTTTGTAGTTCAGCTTCAAGATATGCTTTAATGTTTAGCATTCAAATCAAACTATCAAGACAATTTTATTAGGAGGCATTCAACTAGCAAGAAGGACAAAAGCTAAAATGACCTGCAAAATTTGCTTCTGGAGATGCCGAACCCATTCTTCAGTCAACATCTGCGACTGAAATCAACGCGAGTCAAAACTCAGCATGTTGTGCAGAACAAACACATGTTAAGGATGGAGCAATGCATGAAACTTAAGAGAGGGGACACTACCACCCAAGATTTGCCGCTTGGAGGATGGGCTCTCCCTGGATCTGCCGTCGGGGAGCACACCCGCCCTTGATCCACCGACGGGGGACATCACCACCCTAGATCCGTCGCCGGATGATAGGCCCGCCTTAGATTAGTCGTCAGGGAGCGCGCCTGCCCTGGATCTGCTGCCGGGGGGCGCCACGCGTGCCGTCGCCACCGGTACGGGCCATCACGCGCGCTACCGCCGGGGGTGGTGGCTGCACCGCACGCTGTCGCCACCGGTTGGGGCTGTCCCGTGTGCCGCCACCAGTTAGGGCCGTCCTATGCGCCATCACCACGGAGGGAAGGTGAGCAAGCGCCACCGCCCCGAGCGCCACCACCGCGGCACCGAGAGAGAGGGAGAGAGAGGTAGGCATCAGAGGGAGAGAGAGAGAGAGAGAGGGAGAGAGAGGTAGGCATCAGAGGGAGAGAGAGAGAGAGAGGTGGGCGAGTGAGGGAGAGAGAGAGAGGAGGGCAAGAGAGAGAGTGCGGCGTCGGGTGAGAGAGATAGAGAGCGAGTGAGAATGAAAGTTAGGGTTTGGGAAGTCCGACGGGTGGAGCAAGTTTTGTTCCTGGCAGGACGAACTTCGGCCGTTCGATTCAGATCAAGGGCTTAGATCATTCACAGGCTTAATAAGCCTGCGGGTTTCAGTGGCCTACTTACGAAAGTGAGGCCCAAGCCCAGGTTTGGAGCCTGTGGGTTTCGGCAGCAGCATTTGTAGGGGCGGTTGGTGATTGAGCCGCCCCTACAAATCGCAACACCGGGGACGGCTGGTGAGTGAGCCGCCCCTACAAATCCTACCCATTTGTAGGGGCGGTTCGTATCACCAGCCGCCCCTGCTGTTCCATTTGTAGGGGCGGCTGGTCTCATGGATCTTGAGCATGCCACTGTAGGGGCGGCTCCATCACCAGCCGCCCCTAAAAGTTTTTGACCCGTTGCTACAAACTGTTTTTCACGTAGTGTGGACGGCAAAGCAAAGCATGCATGCTAATCACTGATTACCCTTAGCACCACATAGTACAAGTATAGTAGTGGTAGTAGCCATTATCAAAAAGAAGAAGAAAAAAGTAGTGGTAGTAGCCTAGCGGTCCGGAAGATCCAAGAGAACAATGATTAGGCGGCACTAATGCATCACTAAACCCATGCTTGATTGGGGGGAGAATAGAGGGGATGTGACAAAAAGGAGGAAATGAAAAGGAGCTTTCTTCTACCATATATGCTGTGGCACCGTCTCTTACGTTTCTTTTTTTCGTTGATACTAATGGCCTGTTTGACAGGGCTCTGACTCCTCTGAAAATAGCTTCGGCTCTGGCTCCTCTAAAGGAGCAGCTCCTCTGGAGGAGCTGAAGTCGTTCTGGAAAACGTTTGGCAAAACGGTTCCTTCGCACTAGACGACGTGAACCCACAGCAAGGAGCCACGCGAAGCTCGTTTTTGAGGCTTCTCCTGCGCAGGCAAAAAATGACTCCGACTCTTGACCGGCTCCCCATGTGGAGCCCTTTCCAAAAGGGGCATTTGGCACAGCTCCTGCAGGAGCCGGAGCTGAAGCCCCTGCAGGTGCCCTGCCAAAGAGGCTCTAATCTTCTTTGCTTGGTAGAACTACAGAGGATCAACCCCTCATGCATGGAAACAAACTAAACTTTGCAGAAACTGATGGTTCGCAGGAGGACTGCGGAATCTTTTTTAGAATGGTGGATGAACTAACCCAATGATAACAACCTTTGAAGATGATGAGGAGAGACACCCACCTCTTTCGGACAATCGTAAGAGAATATAGTGGCAGCAGGAAGAATCCGAGAAATTATACCAGAAAGATATAGTACATGACAACATATGCCTAGTAGCTAGCAACAACTGGTACTAGCCGCGCAAGAGCATTCACAGAAGAGAGAAAAAAAGAGTCTGTCTACCCAACAACTATGTGTTTTATATAGTTTTAACATATGAATTTTTTGCACCGTAGAATTAAGATCAACAGCCTCCATCCTCCTTCTACCTCTAGCCTCCAGGCTTCTTCTATCTCCAGACAATCACAAATCATAAGATGACACATACACAGATCACAATAAACAATTTTTTCTATAGAAGGACAAATCACAGCAGAGGAGGCAGCAGCACTGCACCAATCTGGTGTCAGCAGGCAGGGCCACGCACGCACCGCCCGGCCACCCCGGTGCTTTTCCACTCCACGCGCTGCCGCGGCCCCGGTGCTTTTCCATTCCACGCGCTGCCTCGGCCGCCTGCGCCTTGTCTGGTGCGGTGCAAGCAGGCGCTGGAGGATGTTGTTGTCATGCGCTCTGCAGCAGCAGCAGCTAAAAAAATCTATGTGTTTTTTACGCTAAAACACACATATGTTGTATAGCATTTTTGGAAAAAAAAAAGGGAACACCAAGAAAGCGAAAGAACAAGGAAAGGGAGGGAGCGAGGAGGACAGAGCATAAAGTCTAAAATGCACTGAAACACGCATGCATCATTCATTACTCTTTAATTTTCCTCCTCCTCTTCTTTGTTTTCATCAACATCATAATCAGAAACCTAAGATATATAGAGAGCAAGATATTAAAAACTCCAAAAACATATCATCATCGACCGGTCGATCCGTATGTCCAAACGACCAATCCTGCAGATAGATCAACCACTGACTGATGATTACGCTAATACTCGATCGCAGGCAGGAGACAACCATGATCCTTCGATCATCGATCGATCCCCGGCGGGCCTGCATCTAAATCCTAACCAAGAAGAAAACCCTAGATAATAATTAAGTAGTAAATATTATTATTGTTCTTGGATCATATCCGTCGTCCCGTCCGCGCTAGAGACGAGAGCGAGCATGGATCGATCGATCGATCGGTCTCCCTTTCCATCCATGCGGTGGATCGGAGTGGACCGACCGATCGATCAGGCGCGGAAGCAGCCGGCGATGTGGAAGTGGTGGTTGCTGCTGTGGTGGCCATGATGTCCTCCTCCGCCGGAGCCGTGGTGGCTGTGGTGCTGCCGCTGGTGGTGGATGATGCCCTGGACGCGGCGGAAGTGGTCGACGCCGCAGGGGATGGTGATGGCGCCCTTCTGCTCGAAGCCGTACTCCTCCTCCGCCGCCTTGAGCAGCGCCACGAACAGCGGGTGCTTCAGGTACCCCACGGGCACCACGAACCGCTCCTCCTCCTCCTCCTCTTCCCGGCCGCCGCCGCCAGCGGGCCCCACCACGCGCACCGCCATGCACCCCTTGGGCGGCATCGACGCCGACGACGACCCGGACCCGGACCCGGACCCGCTGCCGCCCAGCGACGGCGCCGAGTGCTGCTTCTTCAGCCGGTGAACCCCCATGGATCGGAATCGGATCGACCGATGACCGATCCCTGCTGCGGTCGTCGGCTGCTATCGACGGCGTGCGCCCTCGCACTGTGGGGCACAGGCCGGGAGAGACGAGACGACGGCCGGGCTACCTGTATAGCTCTAGCCCCCACCACGTCAGAGCGACGCGGCGGCGGCGGCCGGGGAGGACGACGACGCTGGGTGGTGCATGGCGACCGGCAAGTGGTGGTTGGTTAGGGTGTCGGGGGACGAGGCGTGCAGTGTGCGCCGCGCGGCTGGAGTCGCGCTGGCCGGAGGCGTCGTGCACTCGTGTGGGGAGGGTGGAGAAGAGGAGGCGAGGTGCCCGTGTATATGAGGCAGCAGCAGCACCGCCCGTGCGGGTACCCTGTGGGCCGTGGGACTAGGTAACCAAGGACGACCTGCCCTGCCGCATTTTGTTTTCTTGCCTGCGCTGGGATTATTATTATTTTTTATTTCCCCTGCTAATGGATTCGATTTTGTTGGTGTAAATAAAGCAATCTTTGGTGTAGATATAATAACGGTGATTGCGGAAATATCGCGTCATAAAAAGTTGTCTCGTCAGGAAGATTTATTCCCTTTAATTTCTCTGGTTCTGGATTTTCTAAAGTAGTATCTAACTAATCCTCACTATTTACATACTCCCTCCGTCCCAAAATAATTAGACATCTCGTACTTCGAGTCGAGGAATCAAATAATCTTAAATTTGACCAAATTTTTAACAAAAAAGTACAAATATTTATGATATCAGATAAATTCTATTAGATTAATCGCTTATATATTTTTTTAGAGATATAAATGCTAATAGTATATAATTTTTTTATAAATCTAGTCAAACTTATGATTAGTTCACTTCTCGTAATGCGAGATGTACATTTATTTTTGGGATGGAGGAAATATTTCTTTTATATTGTTACATCTCGAGCATTACTACTACCATATCTTGGTAGTACTCTATGTGTTCCGAATTATAATTTAATTTTCGTTTTTACTATACTCCGCAGGAGTATGTGCTTAGACACGATATGTATTTAGATACATAACAAAATATATTGTACCTATAGAAACAAAATTAATTATAAATAGAATAGATGGAGTATACTCCGTATATATCTTTGAAAGTTAGAACATATATGGCTCGTTTGAATCCTTTGGGTTCTCAGAATCTGAAAAATCTCAGAATCCCGCTATCTTATCCAAGCGGTTTAGATTTGAAAGTGATCTTAACTTACAGATTTTTACAACCTCAAAATCTAATTAAAGCTGTTGTGATTCTTTTTATCCGAATTCTAAATCTGATAGTAGGATCCAACCGGCACCAATATCTTCGTGCTCTTTTTTGCGAGAAAAATAATACTGTATGTGTATCTTTTGTTTCCTTTTTTTTATGCGAGACGGGAAAGCTGTATGTATCTTTAGTTGCCTCGATCGCATTCGCATCGGTAGAATACGACATGAGTATTGCTATCAGTGAATACATGGAATGAAATCCCATGCATAGAGAAAAAGAGAGGGGGGAGACGTGGATTCCGTGCATGCTGCTGTGCTTTTATTTACTATATGTTAAATTGTTAATGACTGTCTAGATACACTTGCGGTAGCGAAATCGTTGTGGCAGAGCCACGGTACGACAGAAAATCAAATTATGTGAAATCAAACTCTCCGTTTATTGGTAGGACGGGAAATCAGATTATGAGAAATCAAATTCTTCCTATTGGCCCTATTCGGCTTACCCTATATTCGGCTTCTTTTTTTCAGCCAGAACGGTGTTTTTCTCTCACAACAATTCAGTCGGAACAGTATTTTTCAGCAAGTTTCAGACCAGTGAACGGGGCCAGTGGCGGTGGGTGAGTAATCAATTTCACGGTGCTGTGGCCGACGGAGAATCCATTTTAATCGATTCCAAACAGAGAATTCAAAGGCAAATTAATAAGGAAATGCATCTACACACATCTAGTCGCGGCCGCCGCCGTACATCCATGCAATGCAATGCAATGACGAAAAGAAACTTGCGGCCTGGTTCGCGAGTGTACGGCGAGCGAGCGACCTACCATCGGCGAGCAAGCCTCTTCGTTTGGCTGTGCCTTATCGTAAATAATCGTAAATTTTTAATTAAAATAATATTTTTTTCTTATATAAATTAACCAGCAGTATTTCTTAATCGTAGATTTTTAATTAAAATAATATTTTTTTCTTATATAAATTAACCAGCAGTATTTCTTCACCAACAACAAAACTAACCAGCCAGCCGGCGGACCCGGTGGATGGACGACGACGAGTGGGACACCGGGCGCGACGTGTGCGGGCAGCACGGCGCACGTGTAAGTATCCGCCGGAGGGGCCCACCCCGCGCGCGGAGTAGGGTGCGTGATCGTTGCGGTTCCAACCAACGGCCACGGCGACATGCATGGCGTCGCTGCGGCTGCGGTTGCTGCGGCGCTGCCTGCACACATGCGTTGACCGACGCAAAAGTACTTCCTCCCGTGGTATAAAATATGACGTATTAGAAAAATATAATTCTCGTTTTTAATGAGTCAGTCAACTTATAAAAAACATTTATATTGTAGTATGTATTTATATTAATTACAGGATATACTTTATCCCGTCCATTTAAAAAGATGCAATTTTAGAATAGTGCTACCTCAACCGATTTGAAGTTTGACCAAAGCTATATAAAAAAAATAGTAATATTATCATGCTATAATATAAATGCTAGCTGGTGGAGGTGGAGGTGGAGCTTCGTCTTCCGTCATCTTCTTCTTCCTCTTCTTCTTATTATTAATGCGACTCCTGCCGCTGCTCGTGGTGGAACTGGAAACGACGACATCGCCATTGTTGATATTGTTCTTATTACCACTGCTGCTGCCAGTGCCAGTGCCTCCGCCGCCGGCTGCCTGCAGGGAGGAAGAAAATAACAACAGCGACGAGGACCCAATGCTAGCTGCTGTAGTAGTAGTAGCGCGACACGTTGGCGCTGCCCGACAGCGCGATGAGCACGCCGGCCATCAGGATCACCATGCCACCACGGCCAGCAGTAGTCTTTGCGCGGGGTCACCGGGAAGCCGATGTAGGCATCCTCCTCGTCCCCGGCACTGCCTCGCCGGGACTTGAGGGTGCCCGGCTTCACCTATCCGGCCCTCGATCGTCGATCGGTTAATATAACGAACACAACTAGTAGTATATATACTATTTGATATACAACTACACTAGTCAAACTTAAAGAATCCATATGCCTTTTTTTCAGCTTCTCTTATAATCCGTTTTTTTCAGCCTGTTTTTTCAGCCAAAAAAGTTTTTTTTTTCTCTCCCAACAAATCAGTCGGAACAATGTTTCGGCTTGTTTTTTCAACGAAGCGAACGGGGCAAGGAGTATGAGATAGTACATGACGGTACACATATGTCGACATACAGACTTGGTGTCGTAGTTTACGCTTGATCCACCACGATACCACCAAAAGACCGCTGGATCATAAAATGTATTTTTGTGGTCTTGAAAACTTACTTGGAGTCATATACGCTGATAATGCTTTCTATAAGCTTAATCAAACTAAAATTAATCTGGCTTTGATCAACTACGTATTTCTATGGTGGAGGTAATATTTTTTTGTAATAAACCTATTTGTACACACTAATAATTTATACTATTTAATTTAATATACAACTACCCGTCAAACTTAAAAAAAAATCCATATGCCTTGTTTTAATGGTGAGTGGCTTGGAGTATGACATAGTACATGACGGTACACATACGTCGACACATGTGTGTGGTACAAATTTGGTGTCCTGTAGTTTACGCTTGATCCACCACGATAGCACCAAAAGACCGCAGCTGATTGAGGAAGCATCTTGATCTTCTCTGCTAATGTGTCTTTTTAGTTTGGAGTAACAAGCTAGCCTATGATTATATATTGCTTATATGCTAGCTAGTAATGTAATCCAAGCACATATATACCTATGTCCTACGAGGACGACCAATAATTGACGATAAACATTCTTTAAAAAATAATTGACGATAAACAAATTGAAACTAGCTGGCTGATTAGAAAGTCAGTTTCTTTCTTTCTAGTGGGAGGCTGTCACGAAGAGAAAGAAGCTCTAAATATAAATATATATAAATATAATGATGTTTGCTAGTGGGAGGCTGTCACGAAGAGAAAGAAGCTCTGGGTCTGGGGCATGATTTGTTGTGAGAAAAAAAATTATTCCGGCTAAAAAAACAAGCTGCAAAGTACAGATTATAAGACAAGCGAACACGAGAAAAAAAGGGCAACAAGAAGGAAAAATACGGTTTTTCTCTATTTGGTCTTGCGTGCGAGGGACCAACCACCCATCCATGACTTGTGAACCACCTGTGTGTGCCTAAACATCTCCATAGCTTTGGAGCTTTTGGTCGTAGGTTGAGTAGGGGAGGCAAGAGGCACTACTTTTTATATATGTGAACTTCAATTATGTTCACTTTTGAGTTTTAATAATACACCCTCCTCCTAAATAAAAAGAATAGAAGTATTGGTTTAACCAAATATACAAAAAAAACAACTACTTTCTCTATCCCAAATTATAAGACGCTTTGACATTTCTAGATTCATAGCTTTTGTTATGTGTGTATATATATATCATAACTCAAATTAACATAGTAATTATCATAGTAATTATCATAACTCAAAGTGGCTACAGAATAAGTTATTCTGTAGCCAGCTACAGGATAGTGGTTCTATATATATATATATATATATATATATATATATATATATATATATATATATATATATATATATATATATATATATATATATATATATATATATATGTTAATTTACGAGATTATAGTAACTCCTTACTAAGTGATTTAATATAACGTTATGGTAAATATCCCCATGTGTTATAGTAACCCAACTATCGTAAATATGTATTGACATTATGGTAAATTAGTATATAGAATTATAGTAAATGGAGGTGGCTACAAAATAACTTATTTTGTAGCCGGCTACTTAATAGCCTCTCCCTATATAGTTTGTGTGTGTGTGTGTGTGTGTGTGTGCGCGCGCGCGCGCACGCGCGCGCATAGCAAAAGCTATGAATCTAAAAAAAAGTCAAAACGTCTTATAGTTTGGGACGGAGGGAGTAATAATAGTTATAGTGCATTACGAAGTACCAACATATTAGTTATGGAGTGTATTTTTATAAACGAGGGGCAAGCGCGGAGAGCAATTACTCAAACATGGAATGTATTTTTTATAATAAATCTATCTAAAGATATAAATGTTGATATAATTTTCTATAAATTTAGTCAAATTTTAAGAAGCTATTTTCCTTTTAAGACGAATGGGATGTTAAAAGTATAATTCGCAGTAGAATGTTCTGCAGGACTAAACACTACGATGGATGAAGATGGTGACAACCATTGCAGTGGCACGGTCAACTTTAATAAACTGAAAAGAATCTGCTGCTTGATCTTTAGAAAGACAACTGAAAGGAATTTGCTGCACACAAGAGAACAGACCCGTTCGGTTCGCTAAAAAAAACAAGTCAAAACACTGTTCTAGTTGATTTATTGTGAGAGAAAAACACAATTCCGACTAAAAAAAACTGAAAAGACGAATTATAGCAGAAACGAGCAGGGCCAACAAAGATAATTCATCCTTGTGGCAGTTGAACGGTTTGGTGTGGGCACACTCCACACATGAACAAACTCCATTTATCTTCTTCTCACTATCAAATTAAAAAGAATATTTTTAGAGATGATTAAAATTGACTTTATGGGTAGTTTTTAAAAACCGTTAGTACATTTTTTAGAAATAGTTAAAATCGATTTTAGGGAAACAGTGACATTCTACGTCACCAACCGTAGAAATTATAAAACAAAAATCATTTAGAGGTGGTTAAATTGATTTTAGGGACAGTTTTGAAACCATTTTAGATCTCATTCAATTCTACAATTTTATTAATAAAATATGTCTTCAATCAGACTGCATTTGGAAAAAAAAAGCGGCAGCTATTTCAAGAACGGTTGACTTAGTTATTAACAACCTATTAAAATTGTTTTTAGTGGCAATCGACATAGGAAACCGCCATTGAAAATGTGATTTTTTTGGGGATTGCTGTTTTTATGTCAACCATCCTTGAAATAGATAGATTTTCAGTGATGGTTTTCTTAAACTAGCTGCCTCTAAAAATCGGGCTTTCTAGAGACTTTTGTAAGTTGTATTGCTTCGTCACAACATTTATAGAGGCCGCCTCTTAGAAAGACAAGAGACGATTATAGAAATCACCCATCTAGTGGTGGTATTTTAATATAACGGGCACAATCCTCCTGTATATTGAATTCAAGGAAACTACACAGATAGTTATATCTTTCATTTTAAATTATAAGATATTTTATATTTTCCGGATACATAACTTTTGCTATACACTTTGGCAAAAGCAATGTATATAGAAAAGACAAAACATTTTGTAATTTGAAACGAAGAAAGTATAATTTAGAATGGATGAAGTATATCTTTGAAAACAAGGACATAATATCTAGAGCGAAATTCACCGTCAGTCCCTGAACTTGGTTGGAGGTGTCATTTATGTCCCTAAAAATCTAAAGTGATATCTGTGGGTCCCTAAACTTGACAGACGGTGTAATCCAGGTCCCTAAACTTTCAAGATGAGCACCGATAAGTCCCTAAACTTGGCTGGTGGTGTCATTCCGGTCCATGAATTTTCAAGGTGATCACCGCAGGTTCCTAAACTTTGGCAAGATGTATCATCCCTGTCTAATACGGCACAAACTCGGCAAGAGGCACAACTTTTTTTTGCGAAGAGCCTTGCATTTATTCAATACGCCACAAATACGACATGGAGTATATGCTACCAATGAAAACAAGAGGGGGATACTGATTCCGTACATGGAATCCCATAGAGAAAAAAGAGGGGGATATGGAGCATTGTCTTGACTCTTGTCTCACCAAGATAAGATTCAACGAGAAATTAATAAGGAATGCATCTACTACACACATCTAGTCGCGGCCGCGCGTATATCCATGCAATGCAATGCAAATGACGAAAAAAAACCTTGCGGCCCGGTCGACACGTTACGTACGTACGTTCATTGGTACGCGTACGTATACGTACGTACTTGGTGGCCTTCTCGAGTGTACGCGTGTACTGAACGGTGGGTCAGTTTTGGACTACCTACCGTCGACGCCACTGGCGGTGACCGCCCGAACGGACCCGGTACCGGTACCGTACGGTGGATGATGAGGTCGATCATCGGCCGCCACGTGTACGGATCGGATCCACCCAGCAGAGATAGGCTCTGTATGGCTCCTCATATAAGCCGGCTTGGCTTATCAACCATCCATGGTACATGATTTTTCTCTCCCAACGAATCAGCCGTATAAATTAGCACAAGCGGCTTATAGCTAGTATGTAGTACTGCTGGCACTGGAACACCTGGCCAGGGGTCGGGCCCCAGGCGCGCGCGTGATTCCAGGCGTGGTCATTGTGGTTCCAACCGACGGCCACGACGACGAGGCCATCGCCGCGCGATGGGTCGCCGCGACGATGGATGCGCTGCGGCCACTACCTGCGACCGACACAACAGCACTCCCTCCGTCATATATAAAAAAATAAAATAATTGCTATTCTCGCTTTTGGATGAGCCAATCAATAGTTTTACCAAATACAAAAAAAATATATTGATATTTATAAGCATCATAAATATATTAGATTAATTATAGGATATATTCTTCTTCTTTTAAAAAGGTAGAATTCTAGAACATTGCTAGGTCAAATGATTTGGAGTTTAACGACGTTTATATAAAAGATACTGATTTTATCATATTGAATAATCAGAAAATATATATTTACACTACACATCTATTTGAAGTTGTATATGTTGATAGTGTTTTCTGTAAACTAAGTCGAACTTAAGCCAAAGGGCGCCTAGTCCTAACGGTTAGGTGGCCCAGCGGCATTCCTCATGTCCTGAGTTCGACTCCCCGTGGGAGCGAATTTCAGGTTGAGGTTAAAAGAATCCCCTCGCCCATCCCCATGTGCCAAAGCGCAGTGGTAGGCTCCGGCCCGATTCTCACAGGGTTACGGCACCTCCTGATCTGTGTGAGAAGATCTTCTTCTTAAAGGAAACCCGGGGGCCGTCATAACCCCCGCAGGTCGAGTTTTTTTAAGTCGAACTTAAGATTATTTGACTCTGACTTTGACCAGATCTAGAATTGAGTACTTTTTTTGAGGGAGGTAGTATTTTGTAATAAACCTATTTAGATACACTTATATTAATACTATATTATATACATATAGTCAAACTTAAAAAGTTTTGACTCATTAACCCTGACAAGTTGCGTCCCCTAGTACCACCCGCCAGCACCATGAGCATTGTCCGTCCGTGCCGCCGCACGTCCGTATGGGTGAACCTGCCACGCCATGCCACACCCTCGTTGGCGGCAGTGATGGGTGGAAGGAACATGAAGAGAGAGAGAGAGATTAGATGGAAGGGGAAAAGGGTATAAGGGAGAGAGGGAAAGAAAGTGAATGGTAGGAATTAATATGAATCCACACAAAGAAATTGTGAATCATATCAAATATAATCTAGAGTTAAATGCATGGATGGTCCATCAACCTGCGCTCTAGTTTCACTTAGGTTCATCAACTCTGAAAATGGGTTTTTGGGTCCATAATCTTTGTTAGTGGTGCATTCCTAGCCCGTACCTCTTTGTTTCAGTTTTTTAACCGATGTGGCTGTCCATCGTGGCATCCAGGTAGGTGGTGTGGTTCCCCTGCAACGGCCTGGGCAACCTGTTAGCGTTATTGCCGCCGTTCAGCGTCATCGCCCGCGAGCTCGTTGTTGTCACGCCGCCGCTCTCCATCATCGGGCCCTCCTCGTCGATTGGGTGCTGGTGCTGCTGCTGCTGGTCCGCTGCCGTGCCGCCCATGTTGTCGATCTACCCGCAAAGCTGCATGAACTTCTCCTGTAGCAGCTTGGCGATCCTCCGCCCGAACGTCTCGACGATGAGCGCGTCCACCATGCGCGTGTCGATCACGGCGTTGAGGTCCTCCAAGTAGGAGCTAAGGTCCTCCAGCGAGTTGTACTCGGAGCTCTTGATGCCCTCGACGCCGCGAGCGATGGCGAGAAGGCTCTTGATCTGCTGGAAGTTCTCTAGCTCCGCGAACGCCTTGTGCTTGGTCAGCTGTGACTCAGCGTGGCTCGTCCGCGGCGTCAGCAGCGGCGACTGCGGCAGGCTCCCCGACGACGGCGTCAGCGCGCCCTCCAAGAAGAGCTCTGTGGACGGCACGGTCATCAGCTGGGACAATGGGTCATGGTCGGCGGCGTTGTTGGAGTCTGACTCGGACGATGTGCTCGCCCTACCACCACCAACACCGAGGGAGCCACCGCCGCTGGTGTCGAAGCAGGCGAGCACGCGGTCAAGGACCTCAGCGATGCTGTAGGGTCGAGATGGCGACTAGAGGGGGGTGAATAGTCATTTCTAAAACTTAATCACGTCGGCTAAACGAAATAAGTGTGGAATTAAAACTATCGGTCTAGCCAAGACTACACCCCTCTATCTATGTTCTCTAGCACCTTGCAAAGATCCTAATTAAGCAACAAAGGTACCGGGCTAACTAGAGCTCACCTAACCAATTTTACGAGCAAGGTCACACAAACCTATGCCACTAGTATTTCAAGCAATGAGGGAGCTTCTATATATGCTAGTAAGCAAAAGCACAAAGCCAACTAAGCTCACTAGCAATGCTCAATAACAATGCAACCAATGCCAAATTAGAGAGCACAAATACTTAGCTACACAAACTAAGCAAGGTGACTAACAAGGTTACACAAACCAAATTAGCCACACAAGGGAGCTACTTCTATGCTACACAAGCAAGAAGGTAACTAGTGAGCTACACAAGCTAACTAATTACAAGAGCAACTACACAAGCACAATGTGTATAAAAGTAATTACAAGCTTGTGTAACGAGGATGCAAACCAACGGGAAGAACAAGGTTGACACGGTAATTTTTCTCTCGAGGTTCACGTGTTTGCCAACACGCTCGTCCCCGTTGTATCGACCGCTCACTTGGTGGTTTGACGGCTAATTGGCATCACCCGCCAAGCCCGCACGTCGGGCACCGCAAGAACCTACCCCGAAAGTGAGGGTAGCTCAATAACACTCTTTACTAGAGTTGCTCTTCACAGCTCCCGCGGGGCGAGCATAATGCCCCTCATAAAGCTCTTCTTCGGAGCACCGCACAAGCTTCTTGCGGGCTTCAACAGAGACCACCACCAAGCCATCTTGGAGGTGGCAGCTGTCGATGTTTGACCATCGATAGCCTGCCATGGGGGTCCCCGGGGCAGTATGTTCGGGCTTCAGCGTATGCGGAACTCGATAGTTAACGCAAGAGACAGTCGATTTTATCCTGGTTCGGACCCTCGATCTTTGATCGAGTAATAGCCCTACGTTCAGTCGGCATTAGCCTTTGCATTGGATTGATCGTACAGTGTTGTGTTGTACAATTGTTGTCTGAACTCTAGACTCCCCGATCTAAGGAGCCCTGCCCCTCTTTATATAGTCAGGAGGCCAGAGTCCTAGTTGGTTTACAATGAAGGTTCCTAGTAGGATTACTGAATAATACTACTACTAAGATTACATGGGAAGAATCCTAGTTAGACTAGATCTTCTCTCTTCCTTATGGGGTATCCTGTGGGTCCCGCATCGACAAGCCCCCGAGCACTTCATGGTTGAGCTCTGGAAGCCTCGTCTTGTTCCTTCAGGTCTTGTCGAGTAGGAACAAGCGTTGTCCGAGTGCTTTCTTGAGTGAAACCTTGTAGCGATTCTTGGGATCTTTGAGTGATGAGTGCTTTTTGAAGAAAAAGTACATCCATCTAGGTGTAGCCCCTGAGCCTCTTGCTATTTGGAACAAGGAGCTGGAGGATCTTGTCTTGAAATTGCTCTGATTCTTTGTTGAAGTTTTGTCAAAAAGAACTCGGGTATGGCTCGGTCCGGGTTCTTTTCATCATAAGGTCTTAAAGTGGTCTGTCTTGAAGAAGTCTTTTGGGTGACGTGCGCTTTTTTGAAGAAAAAATGCACTCACTGAGTGTAGCCCCTGAGCCTCTTGCTGTTTGGAACAAAAAGTTGGAGGGTCTTGAATCTTATGTTTTTTGGAAGCTCCTGTTTTGAAGTAGTCTTCTGAGTGATGTTAATCAACTCAAGGATCTTGAATCTTCACTCAACGCGCCAGCTTTCGATGTTTGACCACCGATAGCCTGCCACGGGGGTCCCTGAGGCAGTATTCGGGCTTCAGCGTATGCAGAACTCGACGGTTAACGCAAGAGACAGTCGATTTTATTCTGGTTCGGACCCTCGATCTTTGATCAAGTAATAGCCCTACGTCCAGTCGGCGTTAGCCTTTGTGTTAGATTGATCGTACAGTGTTGTGTTGTACAATTGTTGTCTGAACTCTAGACTCCCCGATATAAGGAGCCCTGCCCCCCTTTATATAGTCAGGAGGTTAGAGTCCTAGTTGGTTTACAATGAGGGTTCCTAGTAGGATTACTGAATAATACTACTACTAAGATTACATGGGAAGAATCCTATTTAGACTAGATCTTCTCTCTTCCTTATGGGGTATCCTGTGGGTCCCACATCGATAGCAACCTCCAAGAGTAACAAGCACCACCGGCTTGCATCTCGATCACCTAGTGCCACTCGATGCAACCTCACGATGCAATCGCACTAGAATCGCTCTCTCATACAATTGGATGATCACTATCAAGCATATGTGAGATGGAGGGCTCCCAAGCACTACTCCACAAGCCACCAAGGCTCTAGTGTGCTCAGCTACCACCCCAAGGCCGAGACCCTTTCTATTTATAGCCCCATGGGCTAAAATAGCCGTTACCCCTTCACTGGGCGTTTTTCGGGTTGACCAGACGCGCCAGTCATATCGACCGGACGTAGGACCTCAGCGTCCGGTCAATGGATGCTCGCCATGTGTTGCCTCCGTTCAACCTCAGTCACTTGATCTCAACGGTCAAGTGATGACTGGACGCAGCTGCTCAAACTAACCGAACGCAGCAACCACAGTGTCTGGTCATTTCTAGTAAGGTACCAGTCGCGATAGGACATGTCTGGTCGGTCACGATCGGACGCAGCATCAGCGTCCGGTCCTTCTCCAACTTCTCTGCATCGCCTACGTCACCATATGTTAGCCTGACCAGACGCACCATGCCAGCGTCCGGTCACTTTCAGCGCCAGCGTCCGGTCAAAGACCGATGCCTGCACACTCTCTGCTGCCACTGACCGGATATAGGACCCCAGCGTCCGGTCACCACGTAACTCAATGTCATGTCTCATATGCAATAAGCTCCTTCATCATCACATGTGTGAGCTTTGCAACATCTCCAAACCATTTTTACCTTCACGACATATGTTACTCAAACACATGTACTTGTGGACTAATCACCTGTATATCTCACATAAACACAATTAGTCCACCTAGGGTTGTCACTCAATTACCAAAACCACACAAGGACCTTTCAGATGCACAGCAGGCGCCGGTCCGCGTTGTGTCCCTTGGCGTCGCAGTGATCGGCGAGCATGCACACCACGAAGTGGCCCTCGACGCACGCCATGGGGATCTCAAAGTCGTAGATGCATCAGATCATCCGGGGCTTCCCATCCACGATGATCTGCTGCGCCTCTGGGTACCGAGACGGGATCTCTGCCAGGTTCATGGCCACGTCGCCGCCTAGGCACGCCAGCCCGTCCGGGTGGATGTGGATGCTCGCCGTGTCCACGCGCTCCACGATCTCGTCCACCGTCGTCTTGCCATGCCAGGTGATGGGCTTCTTTTTTGTAGGGCTGTCGTCGCCCGCGTCAGCGGTGGCGGTGGTCTTGGTGGCCGTGGCGGCAGCATCCCCGGAGGCGTCACCCACGCCAGCGGCCTTCTTGCTGATATTGTTCTTCTCGGTGGGGGAAGGGAGCTTCTTCCACGACGCCATCTTGCCGCTGGGGGAGTGACCGTCAGCCGTGGCCGATCCGTCCCCGGAGGACGGTGAGAAGATCCTCGCCGGGGAGAAGTCAACGGTGAGCTGCTTGTGCTCCAGCATCCGCCGCCTGATGAGCCGCTCCTTGAGCTCGGTGAGGCTGGAGGTGCTCTTGCGGCCGAGGTCCCCACCGTCGACGTGGATCGGGTAGAGCCCGAGGTCGCTGAGCTGGTGCAGGCCAAGCACATTGCGCCTGACGTCGTCATCGTCGACGCCGGCATAGCGGCACCCACCCAAGGCAATGCCCTTGTGGAACTACAGCAGGCGGGTGTAGTGCGTGAGGATGAAGAGGATCTGCGTGTGTGCCTGCTTGGGGAGCTCCTGTCGGCGGTCGTCTAGGCCCTGCACGACGCCCTCGTAGTGGGTCCACAGCTCCTCGGGGCTCATCTCCGCGCACCGCTGCGCCACCACCAGCAGGTCCTCCAGCGTGATGCGCCAGTCGTCTGGATGGTGATCCTCTGCCTCCATGCCGTCGCCGTCGCCCGCCCGCGCCAACACGTCGACGAGGTCCCCCGTGAAGACGCCTAGCTCGCTGTCCACCTCCTCCTTGAGGCGGATGAACTTGGCCCGGATGGCACCATCTTGCGCATGGCCGGCACGCCGCATCCTCCTCCGCCGCTGCCGCCGCCTCGCGAGCTCAGCTCGTGCGAGAAGCTCTTCACTTTCGGCGCTCGTTGGTGGCGCGCAGGATCGTGCGGAACCGCGGCGAGTCCATCTCCCGCCCGCCGCCGTCCACCATCGCCGCTGGCCGCCCGCGTGCGCCGCCACCACCGCCGCCGTCCTTCACGATGGTGAGCATGCACGTACAGGAAGGTGGACGCGATGGTGAGCATGTGGTTGCCTAGGCCGTTGCAGGGGAACCATACCACCTACCTGGACGCCACGATGGACAGTCACGGCGGTTAAAAAACTGAAACAAAGAGGTATGGACTAGGAATGCACCACTAACAAAGATTATGGACCTAAAACCCACTTTCAGAGTTGATGGACCTAAGTAAAACTAGAGTGCAAGTTGATGGACCACTG
Organism: Miscanthus floridulus; assembly: GCF_019320115.1. Taxonomy (NCBI): domain Eukaryota; kingdom Viridiplantae; phylum Streptophyta; class Magnoliopsida; order Poales; family Poaceae; genus Miscanthus; species Miscanthus floridulus. The sequence goes on from NC_089598.1 coordinate 105,916,814, forward strand.
ATGCATTTAACTCTATAATCTATTAGTGGTTTCTTGCTGACATTCCACGTGTGAAAACTAAATGTAGGCCCTGTTCGCTTATCTTATAATTCGTCTTTTTCAGCTTATTTTTTCAGCTAGAACAGTGTTTTTCACTCACAACAAATCAGCCGGAATAGTATTTCGGCTTGTTTTTCAGAAAAGCGAACGGGGTCGTAGTTTCAGAGGCCGGGGGTGATACCAAATATGCTTATCCCTTTGTAATGGTGACTGGTTTGGAATATGAGACTTTAGTCAAGTTTATAAGACCCACATGAATATCAAGAGATTAAACTTTATTACATTCTTTGACTAATAATTTAGCCAATTATTTTTTACCTATTATAATCTAAATTTTTATACAGTTAGATTTTTTTATCAAATGTGTTATATAATAATTATAAGTTTATAATCATAAACGAATAGTCAAAGTGTAATAATTTTACGACCGTATTGTATCAAACTGGACGGAATGGATCGAGTAATACATGACAGTTACATATACGTATACATATGTACGTGCATGTGCTACAAACTCGGTGTCGTAGGTGACAGTTGATCCAGGTACGATAGCACCAAAAGACCACCGGAGAGGAAGCATATCTTGTTGCACACCACATCTTGATCTTCCCTATACTAATGTCTTTTGGTCGACCAATAATTGACGATAAACAAACTGATTAGAAGAGCAAGAGCCCATTCTTTGTTTCTTTTTTTTTTTAAGCCGCGCGCATGACGTCTGCTAGTGCCTAGTGGTGGTAGACATTCGGAAAGAAAGAGACATAGAAACTGCGGATTTTGGAAGCAATGGGAGAGGAAAGTCTACGGCATTATTGACACGAGGAAGAAAGGACAACAAGGACACACAAAGGATCAGAGAAATACGCATGCGAGACATGCAAATGTTTTGTCACCATTGGTTTTTCTTCATTTTTGGTCTGCGTGCGCCGCGGGACCAACCACCCCATCATTGACTTGTGAACCACCCACCTGCGTCTGTGTGCCTAAACATTTCCATAGCTTTGGACCTTTTTGGTCGTAGAGCCAGTAGAGAGACAATAATAGGCACTATATATCTGAACGTTCAATTATGTTCACTTTTGATAATATAATAATTTGCAGTAGAATGTTCTGCAGGACTAGACACACACTATGGATGGATGGGTGAACATGAACCGGCTCTGCTAGCTGCTACTGCTAGCTCGGTCTTTAGAAAGAAAGAAAACGGAAGAAGAATCTGCTGCATGCACACAAGAGAACAAAGGGTAATTCATCACTGTGGTAGTTGAAAGGTTTGGTGTGGGCACTCCCCACACGTGAACAAACTTCATTTCTCCTCTTCTCACTAGTCACTATCACACAGCAGACAATTTTTAGAGATGGTCAAAATCAATTTTAAAGACGGGTTTCGAAACTGTTACTACATCATCGATCACCAAAACTATATACGTGCCCAAAAGGCACAAATTTGCAACGTTGTAAGCTTCACTACTTTTTTTTTCATGGAAATTCAAACGCGTAAACTCTTCCCTCGCACATCTCCCTCCAGTCACCACATCAAACATTATATGTAGGATGCTATTTTTCATATCAACATTTATAAATCTTGTACAGAATTTCCGACTCCTAATAAATGATTTACAAAGTTTTAGATCATGTTGGGTGTTACATTTTTTGTGTATAGGGCGCCTCTCCACCTGAGGTGTAAAATTCAGAAATCTGATTTTTTAAATATGAGAACTTAAAACGTATATTTGAGCCCAGAAATGATCCTATATAAAAAGTCATCAACTATAAAGTTTTAGATCTTGTCAAGCTCCAAATTTTGATACAAAATTTGTTTTCAATCAAAGTTTATTTAAAAAAGTTATAAATTTAATTGTTCAACGGCTATTTCAAGAGCGGGTGACTTAATTAATCGCCCATAAAAATTGATTTTTAAGGGTAGTTGAAATCATCACTTTTATAAGGAACCGTCTCTAAAAATATATCATTTTTAGGGATAGTTTTATTTTTTAACCACCTTCAAAATCGATTTTAGAGATGTTTTGTATGCTACAGTGCTGCATAGTATCATTTATAAAGGCGGTTGGTTAAGTCAACCGAAAGCAGGAAATGTTTATAAAAATCATCTCTCTAATAGTGATAATATAAATATATGAGAGGAAAAGCATCAGGATGTTCAATGCGGAGACCCCCAACCCTTCCCCGACCTGAAGCCCCCAACCCCGCCGCCGGCGCCCCTCTCCTGCGCCCCCTCCCCCTCCTACTCCGCCACCCACCCCTCCCCAATCCTCCCCGCTGAAGCCTCCTCGCGGGACGCGCCGGCTGGGGAGACCAACCTTAGCCTGAGCTCCCCAACGCCGCCGCCGGCGGTAGCGCCGTCGCCCCTCCCTCCCTTCCCCTCCATCTCCCCCACCCCCACCGCCGATGCTACCTCGCGGACTCCCTCGCTGTCCCCGTCCTAGCTGCCGCCGCCGGGCACTACTGCCGCGGCCACCACGCCTAGGTCCACGGCCGTGGTCGCCCTAGGGACGCGCGCGGACTCTGGATCTGATGGCCACGAGTCCTCTGCGGTCCCATCGATGCAGTGGCCGATGAGCCCGTCTCCGGCGCCACCTGCTGTAGCCGCCCCGCCACCGGGAACAGACGACACTGGCGCGACCAGATCTACCGCGTCCACGCCACCCCCGCGGCCGCGGGGGATGATGCCGCTGTCGTCGTCGTAGCACAGTGCGCGGAGGCTGAAACAGGGGAGTGTGCTACCTCCGACCTCGACGCCTTCCTCGTTCACCCACCTGCCCCCGCTCTAAGCCCGTCGTCCACCCTTTCCCCACAAACCGCCCCCTTCCATCCTGGGGGTAGCGCGGCGGGACACTCCAAGGCCCGTCGTTGGGCAGACAACGACCTCGTTGACAACTCCAATGCGGAAGAGATGCCAACCACCTCCACGCCCCCTACCTGGACGCGGTTCGTCAGGAGACGCAGCCACCGAGGATGTCGACGCTACCTGCGATGTCCCTACCGCGCACCCAACCTTTGGCGTCGGGCTATGGCGGTGCGACGGCGGGTCGCCAGGGTGTTGGGCGAAGCCGAGGAAAACACAGTTGGCCATGCCCACAGCTGTTGTACGACATGCCGGCTCGGCCAGTGGAGGGCCGCATCCCGGCATGCCACCGCCTCGAACACCGTGGACGGGTCTCCGCCCCCCAACGCCAATGGGTGGCGGGAGATCCTCCACCGGCAGGTGACGCGACCTACGGTCGCCTCGGTTGAGCCACGAGGGCCAGCAAGCAGAGGCCGACTGGCGAGTCATCGACCACCGAGGCGCATCCCGGCAGATCTTCACGACAAATGCCTCAATTGCCTCTCCTCCGCACATCGGGCAGCAACTTGCAAGCTGCCCCAGCGATGTCTGCAGTGTAGGGGATTTCGATACATTGCGCGCGACTGCAAGCAGCTAAGGCACTTGGGCTCTCGGACCTCAGGCAATGCAACAGCCATGGGTCACCAGTCGTAGCGCCCTCTTGGTGGCACCCGTAACGTCGGCTCTGCTGGGCCAGCGGACCATGGTGGCTCGCACGACTCTGGTGGGGTCAAGTCGGGCAACACCGTTCCTGCTACCAGTGGTCGCCGGCGCCTGAGGCGGAGGCGTCACGGGCGGACGGCAGGGGTTGCGCATACATCTCTGGCCTTCACCTCGGGTGCTGCTGAAGCTTAGCCTGGGCACGGTGAGCTGTCCAGTGAGCCTAACCCATTGATGCTGACGCCGTGTCCGGACGCCATGCATGGTCACGACATCATGGAGGACCCGACATTGGAGGAGTTTGCAACCTCTCTCACCAGCAATCAGATCGTCGTGTGGCCTTCTCTTGAGCGCATGTTGTCACCTCCGGTGGCCCCCAACTAGAGGCCCCGACAGTGACGGCCCCCCAGCTGGAGGATGAGGACCCGGCGGCAGTGGTTTCCAGTGCGTTGCGGACACCACCTCCGCGCCCCATTCACTGGGCAGTGGATTCACCGAACCTCATGGTGGATGCTGGCCCTCCCAATTCACCGCCGGTGGATACCCACCCGACCGTGGACAATGACGACTCCGCCAAACGCCGCCTCGATAGCTTCATCAGCGAAGTGACACGTACAATGTTTTTCTAAACGGTAAACGGTCTTTACACGGTCGCCCTTCGTTTAGCGTTTAGGCTATTTACACGGTGTTTAAACGAAGTTAAACGGTCTAAACGGTTTTGTACTTAAAAAATACATATAATTATATATGTGCATGTAAAAAATCAAGTATTCTAGCATTTATACATATTTATCCGAGTAAAAATCAATTATTTTAGTATGTATATATATTTATGCATGTGAAAAGAACCAAATATAGATATTTATGCATGTAATATATCAAGTGTACACATTTATAAATATAATAAACTTAACTATACAAATTTATCCATACAAAACTGAACTAGATTTACCTCGTGTTCACCTAAACGACCGTTTAAACAGTTGTTTAACCAGTTTAATGCTATTTATCTCCGTTCTTTTTAGGCCGTTTAATTTCCGTTTACCCCCGTTTGCCGTTTACTGGCCGTTTAAACGGCCGTTTAATCCGTTTAGGCGAACACTGGACGCGTAAGAGGGACTCTCCACTAATTCATGAGCCTCCAAAGCAGCCTCTTGCTAAGCCAGTGATGCCGTGGCGGAGCAGATGGTTGGCGGCTCAGCCCCTCTCCCGAGTACCTACTTTCAAGCGAGGTGAGGTGTTGATCATGCAGCGTATAGGCTTCACCAAGGGTCCATCAGCGCCATCCGCGTCGGAGCTGGAGGCTTATGGTAGGCTCTTCGGCGGCGACCTGACTGCGTCCGAAGCCGGAGCGCTGGACGAGCTCTTCCCGGCTGTTCGGTCCAGGCAGCCGCGAGGACACAAGACACCTCCTAGGTTGCGTCGTTGTGTCGGTATTGGTTGTTTTCCTTTAACGTAATATCGAATCTAGAGGTCTCTTGTTAGGATGGTCCAGCTACGGTTGTGTTAGGTTGACCTCCTTCGGCGCTCGATGCAAACGCGTTGTATGTTTGTCTAAACTCTTATGCTTAATACAACGATACGCAAAGCTTTTGCATATTCAAGAAAACAAAATATAGTGAGAGCCACAATCCTTGTGCTTATTCAATTCCAGAGAACCACACTGGTAGTTATACTGCATCATAAAAAAATCAGCAAAGCAAAGATCAAACAATATCTCTGCAGAGGAAAATGTTTTCGCAAAGTCATCGAACCAAATCTATGCGCATTATATAGTTTTGGATCAGCCGCGTTGACAAATAAATAAATTCCATGAGACTGAAAGAAACTCCTAGGAATGCACTGGAGTAGTGGAGTTCCATGAAGGAGGAGGAAACGGTTCCTCGACTCCACTGCCGAGCAAAGTGTAGGTTGTGTGGGGTTCACACACAAGTGCTTTGCCTCCAATAATTCGGGCAAAGCAACGTCGTGAGGTAGCTATGCTGCAGCGAAAGGGTTTTTGGTTGGTGGGTGGAGGTCAAACGTCCAAACCCTAGCTAGCTCAGTGTAGCTCCCGAGAGGGGAGGGCTCCTGAAAAATACTTTGACAACAGAGAGAAGGTATTCCCTTCCATTCAGATGGGGACATTGGAGCTGTCGTATGTAGTGCAATGGAAAGGTGAGCACTCAGTCACCAAGAGTGAGCGTGTGTGTGTGTGGAATTTGCCGACGTCCACCTCATTCGGTTGCGAAATTTTGTCAAGTACATAGAGTACGGTACTATGGTTTTTGTCAGACATACCGGAAGAAGATGTGCAGATCAGTCTGTGGCTAGAAGGTACATAGAGTACGGTACTTTCTCCTTTGCGTTGCTTCTTTCTTAATTTTCCTTCTCTGTTCTTGCTGTTCTCTATCTAAACTCTGATTCTACTCCACAAATCCGTCAGGTTCTTGACACGGAGCCTGAGACAGTTTTAGTCACGGGTAAGGTAACCAGTGGTGGACACAGACTAAGATTCAAAGGGCTGAGAGTCATTTGTAGAGAGAAAAAAATGTTTTGATATGTGACGACTGACAATTGTTCACGGGCTCGATCAGGGACGGAGCTATATGTAGAGAGACCATGCAAGCCAAAATTTAGTGATTATATAATTGAATTTTTACCACATATACACGTCCTATATGGTAAAAGTCTCTACATTCACAAGGCAAACGTACTCATGCCAAAATTTAGAGAGAAAAAAAAACAGTGGTTGTTCATCAGTGGCGGGGCTATATAGGATATTGTGGGTGTGGATGCACCCACGGGAAAAAAAAATAGAATACCATTGAGCAGATCAATTTCTCACCATATTTACAGGTCAAGTCTAAACATATATAAGACAGGCGCACCATCCTCCGATTTATTCTAGCTTGGCCACTGCTGTTCATCTCTATTCTTGTTCATCTCTATTCTCTACCCTCCAAACAAAGAACTGGGAGGGGGAGCAGAGAGAGAGAAAAAACCTGGGTGGGGATCGGATACATACCCCCAAAAAAAAAGGCGGCTGTATGCAGAAAAGCAGAGACAGAGAAGTCACAGTGAGACCGATCGGTGACAAAAAGTTGACGAATCCAATCCAATAATTCCGAAAGGAGGGACGAATGAAGCAGGGTCGCGACCACGACGAGCATGATGCAGGCAGGACTAAGCATGGAATGGAACGGGGCTTGGGCAGTGGCCACCACGCCTCGCCGTCGCTGCCGTCGGCGTCCTCCTTTGCCCTGCACTGCACGGAGATCGTACGTGAGCGAGCCTTCCAGCCATCCGTCTTGCAGTAGCTAGCTAGGGACACTAATAAGCTAGCTGCAAGCAAGCAAAATCTGCATCATAAGATATTGGGATACATGGCTGTCCGACGAAAACGACGAGCCTCCAATCATGGACGGAGGCCCCCGATCGATCTGGTGGATGGTGAGAATAATAATGGAGAAAAAAAGCTCAGGCTTTGACGACGTTCCTCTTTTCGATCCTCCGGTGGATAGGATAGGAGTGCGGACAGCTAGGGTCAGATACCCAGCTGGTGGTGGGCAAATGCATGATTAAAGGCGGATCGAGTCATTATTGGTTTTGTAGCAGATAGGCTCACTGCTGTGGCTGTGGGTGGTCGTAGGTTTCAGAATTCACTCAGTGGAAGGATCGGAGGCAGTCCCTAGCTGTTCCCTAGCTACCAAGGTGAACCAAAGTGTCATCAGCTGTCAAGTTCAGTCATCGCTCATCAGTAGTGTGATGGGATTACATTGCAGTGCTATTACAGTGCGCGATATGATTCCTGTCGAGTCATTCATTCATTACGCAGGTGCTAGAAAAGGCATGGAAGATTGTTGTTAGCCTCTTTTTGTTTTGGTATAATTTTGGGGTTTCTTGGTTGGGATCAGGAAGTGAAGGCATGCACATGAGGATGCCTTCAGAAATGAAACAATTCTGAACCCATGTTAATGCTATTATGTATACCATATCCGCCAGTGAACATCATGCATTATTGCATCAAGTGTTTCCTGTTGGTTGCAAGTTCAAGCTTGGTAGCTTAGATCCACCTTTGGTCGTCGCCACACTCCTGAATTACGCAGGGAACGAACTGGTGGGACTGACTGAAGCAAGGACAGCAGCAGCAGGTCCAGAGAACAATGCAAAGAGGAGGCAGTGTCATGTATTGGGCCGCTCTGTGGGCCTAGCCCATGATGACAACGGCCGAGAAGATGCAATTGGACGCCCAATTCAATCGTGTTCTGAAAAAAAAAAAGCGAACCCGTCGGCCCAAGTTAAGTTTTGCGGCCCGCTCGGTGGTTTTGGGCTTCGAGTTTCTTTGGCCCGTTTGCTCGCCACCGGATCGGATCAGCGTCTTGTTGGGGGCTGGGCTGCCTTCTTCTCCCTGACCCTCCTCCATGCGGATGGTTCTGTTTCAGTTCATCAAAGGCAGTCAAAGCCGCCTGATGATCATCTTCTAGCTTAATTAGCACTGGACCGCCATTGCTACCTGCACTGCACTGGACGCCAACACGGATCACGGATGCAGAGACGACACAGCCACACGCTGATGGCCGTCCGGCAGCGGCAGCGGCAGCCGATTCGATCGAATCGGCATGCGTGGATATGGAAGCTGCCACACCTCTCCACTACTCCACACTGCTAGCCAGTACAGGACTCCTAGCTTGCTGCTTGCTTGCTTCTGAATCTGACACGGCGGCATCTGCATCTGCATCTGCATCTCAGCATCTGCATGAGCCCTCACGTCAAGAGAAAAGAAAGAAAGAAAGAAAGAAGCTACTACTGCTCCAGTAGCTAGCAGCAGTACTGTAACTGTGGAGCGAGCTGAGGAGAGCCTGAAAGCTCCTGGCTGGCCTGCAGCTAGCTGCTGCTGATGCCCTGGCCCTGCCCGTGTGGTCTGGTCAGTGGTCACCGTCTCTCACTCAGCTCATGCACGACGACGACGACGACGCACGGCTGCACGCCTCGATACGGTACCGGTACCAGTAGCAGTACCACTCGCTCATGCATGCATGTCTCAGGTACAGGTACATACACGGATGCGTGTAAAAAGGGCTCTGTCTCTCTGTCAGTGTGATATGGAACGGCAGATGCATGGTCTCCTCTGTTGCTCGTGTACCGCGCGGCATGGCTTCCTGCTAGCTGCCAGTGTGTACTTTGACGGTGTTCACTCCACGCCACCTCGTCGTCACGTCACTGACTAGTTCTATGAACATGGACGTGCAGATGTACCACTACATGTACTAGAAATATGCTCTCTCCCAGAGAAGACAAATATTTTTAAGTTTCATTAGATTTATAAAAAGATAGTGACCTGTTCGCTTGAGCACTTTTCAGTCATAGAACAATGTTTTTATCCCACAATATTTTAGCATAAGCATCAGCATAAGCTAAATTTCAGCATAAACGAACATGACCAGTATTGGCATTTTTATTTCTAGATAAATTTATTATGAGAATATATTCCAAGTTTAATCCTACCGATACTCAATAAACGTCATAGATACTCACTCCATCCCACTCCGTCTCAAAAAGAATGTATTTTCTAGCTTTAGGATGAGTCAAAGTTTTTTAATTAAGTTTGACCAAATTTATAGAAAATAGTATCAACATATGTGTCTGCAGATAGTTTGACCCGATTTATAGAAAATAATATCAATATATATAATGATATTTATTTGGTATAATAAATATTAGTACTTTTTGCAATGATTTAATTAGTTAAACTTGAATTTGCTTGACTTCTTGAGAAGTGGTAATTGCATTTTTTTCGATAGCAAGAGTATTAGTATTTTTTGTATATGGTTGATCAAACTTAAAAGTGTTTGAATTCTTGAAAAATGAAATATATATTTCTTTTGAATGGAGTATTATAATTAAATTTATGATGTGTACCTGGTCCATCATTATTATTAGTAGCATTTAGTTTGGCAGCTACTACTTGCATTGCTTGTGAAGGAGCAAGACTGGATGACTGTGATATCTCATGCATGCTTCCTGCGTTCTTATGGCAACTAGAGTTCTACTGGGTGAGGAACTACAAGAGTACACTGCACACTGATGATTGTAAGTCACTACGAATTTCCTGGATTATTCTGATGAATTGCCATATAATAATTGCACCACCATATATCCATGGAGCTAAAGCATCATATTTAACCTAACAAGTTCCTTATTATCATATATTTCATCCATCCCAAAAACTTGACATTATAGAATTTTTAAGACATTAACATATATAGAGCTGAAAATGAACCATGTGCCTATACTTATTAGGGATGGTTCCTATAAAAAGGTCAGTTGTAATTTGTTAACACCTTAGTTAATTGCCACAATTAAGATCCTGGCAACAAAAAAATCAGCACACAGCTCAGGCAAATGTGGAAGAGAATCAATTATCTTGATATCAGAAGGAGCGGATCTAGCGGCGGGGCGAGCGAGGTTCAAGCCCCTCCAACCGCCAACTCGGCGAGACCCTACTAAAATTTCTAAACATGAAAGAGATAAAGGATAAGCTCTAGAATTTAATGATGATTTGAACACCCTGTTTTGTAGATTTCCAGATCCTCACTGCCTTTCCAAATGCTAATTAAAGCGACGTGTTTTTCTGGGAAAAACAAGATCAGCAACGAGTTTGGCAAAAACGCAAAATGAGATGAAATCCTATTGCAAGACAATAATGTGTGCAACATACAGCAAGAGAATCTTTAGGGGTTTGGAGGCATTGGAAACACCATTCGTCTAGCTCCAGCACGCGCTAACATATTGCCAAGTCTCCAAATTAAGCCCTTGTTTAGTTCCTGGAATTTGGATTTTGGGGCTACTGTAGCACGTTCGTTTTTATTTGGCAATTAGTGTTTAAACATGGACTAATTAGGCTCAAAACGTTCGTCTCGCAATTTCCCACCAAACTGTGCAATTAGTTTTTCTTTTCGTCTATATTTAATGCTCCATGCACGGACCGCAAACATTCGATGTGACAGATACTGTAGCGCTTTTTTGGATTTTGGGTCCAACTAAACAAGGCGTAAAGGTGTAAAGCATCTTCTCGACACAAAAAATAATAAGCATGGTACAGCACGCACGCGCATGTATGGGGAAGCTCGTATATATGCTAGCTAGGTTGAAACAGCAAGCAGGTCAGAGCTAATAGCTGGTTATTCAATATAGCAACAAGCTTACACCAAAATCAATGCATCGATCGGTGTCAAGGCCTGAACAATATACTAATCTAACTTATACACGTATGTATCCAGTATCCTATAGTATCTTCTAGGTTCTGACATGATGGTGTAGACTGTAGTATATTGTATACCAATGCAAGATTATAAAAGAAAGGATTAAGTGTATTTTTGGCCCTCAACTATTATGTTTGTCTAATTTTAACCCTCGACTACAAAACCGTCTAGTACCGGTACCCCAACTGTCAAAACCGTTCACTTTTAGCACCTGGGCGGGAGCAAGGCTGTTTTAACCGACGTTGAGTGGGTTTGACCACGCCTCCCTCTCCACGCTACACAACCTGACAAACCGATGTTGGGGCCTCTGTTCTTCCCTGCCAGTTGCTCAAAACCGGGAAGTGCATGAATAAAGGTTGTAGTTCTAAGTGCAAGCTTGCGGCTAGTAACTTGAACGGACCAGAGTGCCACAGTGAAATCTAAGAAACACGTACGCCAAAAATCGTGCAACACTCTGTTTCGCCCGGTGTCCTCGATCACCACGTCCGATCGTCGAGGGCCGAGCGCTTGCTGGCCTTGCACCGTGCTGCCTCGCCGCGTTGTCATAGCAGTTCGCCTGGCCGACCCGTTGTCGCGCCCGTGCCGTGGCTGAGCCGCTCTAGCCTCGCCCTGCTGTCACCACTTCTCCGGTCGCTGCCCTGGCCGGTCCTACTGACCTGTTGCGCCCGCGCTACCCCTGCTGCTTGGCTGTCGTATCGTGCTGCTGCCTCGCTACCGCACCCGACTGTGCCCTTGTCGTTGCAACGCTCGATGGTTGGCTGGCTGACCCGCTGCCGCGCTTGGCTCTGCTACACACGGGCTCTGCCACGCTGAGTTGTGTGTCTGTCGCGTCCGCGCCATGGCTGAGAGCCCTGCCGCCACTGCGTGCCTAGTTGGGCACAACGCTGCACCCTATCTCGTCCATGCCGAGCCATCATCTGCGCGTGCACGCGATGCCGCTGTCATGGTTCCGCCGCGTCAGATAGCCAGGGCGAGCTCTCTGGTGCACGAAAGCCGGTGCGACCGCGTCCACATGGTAGCTAGGAACCTCGGGAGGCTACGTGTCGGGTTCATAAATCCAGGGTCCCTTATGAACCGGCTTCCCAACAAAGGCACGGCCCGACAGATAACATTGCGAACGACGCGCAAACTCTTGGGCCGGCCCAAACACCTAAACGACAGGCCAGAAGGACAATCCAATCTCCGATAGAAAGTCCTGGCCGAGGAGGAACGACGCCCGCTTCCGACTCCGGCCCGCCTCTCCAACCAGAAGGCCTCATAAAGGAGGAACAACGCTCGCTTCCATCACCGGCCCACCTACGGACGGCCTCTCCGACCGGAAGGCCTGGCCAAAACACCACTTCCGACTCCAACCCGCTTCTCCGACCAGGAATGCGTTGAACCCCTACTTATAGCTACTCTCCGACTGGAGCAATCAGAGCCGACTGGGACCGACCGACCGCGGACGCCCGCTCGGTAGGGATCAGGAAACGGATGGAGAAAGTAAGGCAAGGCACTCTAGTCAACCGTAATACCAAGGACCGTACCATGTACACCTGTAGGACAGTACCCTGCGACCTCCCTGGCATGACAGAACTGAAAGCAGTGTTGTAAGCGCCGACATTTTCCCCTACAGTGTTGTGGGCGCCATCAACTTCCATACCAGACAAATACGGTAAGGCTCCCCCCACGTGCCTCTAAGGCATCAACAGTGTTGTGGGCGCCGACATTTACCGTACCAGGCGAACATGGTAAAACCCCTTGCATGCCTCTAGATATCAACAGTGTGGTAGGGACCGACGTCTGCTATACTTGAAGAAGACGACGCAACTTCCCACACGCATCTGACATTAAACAGTATTGTGGGCGCCTACCATGATCTTGTACCTGCCGGCGTGGGCAGCAAGACTTAGCAGCATACGTACTCTCTCCCTCTCACTTGTAAGGCCATCCCCTTCATCTATAAAAGGAGATGAGCTCTCTTCCAATGAGGAGGATCGATCAGTTCACTTACGTTGGTTCACCCTTTGTAACTTTAGACACTCTAAAGTTATACCGAGCACACGCTCGAACACTTAGCACATAGCGGAGTTCCGTCACTCTCGGCCCTTCAGACCAGAGTCCGACCGGACCTTTTGTACCCCCCATCTTTCTCTCTTCCATTTGTAACCCCACAACAAACTTCGAGCACCTGGGCTCAGGAATAAAGTCACCGACCAACTCAAACTAGACGTAGGGCACGCTGCTTGAACCAGTATAAACCTTGTGTCATTGAGTGCTAGGCCACCTCCGATCACAACGTACAGCAAAACTATAAATATTTACGTGTTGGTCACTTTCTGCACCGACACTACGTGTAAGAGGAATTGAAGAGAGGTCGAGTGTAGGTGACGAATTTTGGAGACGGAAACGACGAGCTCGGCTGCGGCGCATGGAGGCGGCTTCCGCGGCAAGCTCGGTTGCGGCGCAGGGAGGCGGCAACCGCCGTAGCTTGCTCGCGCACTATCGTGTTGCTCGGGTGCCGTCGCCGCCACTTGCTCGAGCACCACCGCCATGCTCGCGTGCCGCCGCCGTAGCCTGCTCGTGTATCGCCATGCTGCTTGCGCGCTGCCGCCGTAGCATGCTCGCCGCCGGTGATGGGAGGAAAGAGAAGGGCCAGTGTGGCACGATCAACGCCGAGGCCAGCGCCACCGCGTCGGAGGGAGTAGCGCCCGTGAGGGAGCAGCCCCCGCCCCGCCTCGCGCGGAGAGAGGAGGCGTCGGGGAGTGGCCGTGAGGATGGAGAGGAAAGGGTTTAGTCGATGACGCGTGGGACAAAACAGCCTCACCCGCGCCCAGGTGCTAAAAGTGAACGGTTTTGATAGTTGGGTACTAGCATTAGACTGTTTTGTAGTTGATGGTCAAAATTAGACGAACCCAATAGTTGAGGGGCCGAAAGTGGACTTAATCCTAAAAGGAATGAAGCTTCACTGTCTGGCCCTGTTCGCTTCTCTTATAATCCATCTTTTTCGGTCAGACCAGTGTTTTTCTCTCACAACAAATCAGCCGGAACAATATTTTGTCTTGTTTTTTCAGCGAAGCGAACGGGGCCACCATATACTTCATTCATGTTCCCAAGAAGTGGACAAGATCTGCAAGCATCTCTAGCTATTACATACTGAGGAGTAACGTGTCAACAGTTTGATACTAGTGTTTTATATTGTTTCATAATAAAATATATAAATCATGCATGATGACAGGCTCTGCTGTAGATTGAGCTTTTTACATATTCACAGAATAAAGAGCACAGTATTATTAGCAGCTAGATAGCATGCAGTAGGTTGTAGCGGTGCCAATGTCAAGCTGCCAACCATAGTATCAACAAATTTTGATCATTTTCTCAAGAAAGCGGAGCAAAAAAAGCATATATAAGCAATTTCTTGCACACATCCTCTTCAGATCAACTTATTAATTTCATTGGTTCTCCCAAATTAAATGCAGCAAGAAACAGTTTTTGCTAATGAAAGGAAGAAGAATAAAAATGTACATGCCACCATTCCCATAAACTGAAACCTATATATGTAGGAGTAGGACCAATTATTGCATCGTTTGGAGAGCAAGGAGCAATACAAACCTACTTGAACAGTGCACAGTGTAATTGGATTCCTTCTGGTAGATCTACATGTGTGTGTGTGGTGTGTGTGCGTGTGCGTGTGCGTGTGGCAACAATTAATTATACATGGCATTCATTTCTTTCATGCATATGGTGGTTTATATGATGGTTATTTGATACTGAAAATTTCATTGGTCTGCACTCTACAGAGAGAGAACATAGTTAATAGAGAATCTGGTTGCTAAACTAGGAATAAATATAATGAAACCTGTTGTGATGCATGCTCTTATTCTTGTAAAAGCTAAAGGCATATGGAGTACATATATACATAGACTAGAGAAAACATGGTGATGTGTACACAGAGCACAGAAGGCGGTTTTAGTTAGAGCATGCACACAATGCAAGTAAACAAACAAAAAGAAATTAAACAGCGGTTGGGTAATATTAAGTATCTCAGAACATTGTGTTGCATGAAGCAAAAGGAGGGAGATGTAAGAAGAACTGAAGCAAATTAAGGACTGGATTATTCAGAGGGATTGAAGGATTTGCATGGATGGGATGAGAGGGGAGCAGATCGAGATGCATGCCCTTTAATGATGGCAACTTTTTCCCTCGAGCTCACACATGCACCATCTTGTTTCATCAGTCAGCTCATCACAGGGTAATTATTGCGAGGGAAAGAGAGGGGGGACTAGGGAGAGAAGAAGAATCAGAAAGATCCCCCTACCATACATGAGCCATGGGTATGTGTGCAGCTGCAGCTGCCCACTGGTCAGTAGCTAGTCGTCATGCAGTCATGCCCACCCATCATTACACCAATCTGTATCTCATGCAGGATGCAGCTAGCTAGAGCTACCCTCTTCAGTTTTCTTCACCATGGCAGCCACACCCACAAGATCTATCTATCTCCCCATATACGCCCAAGAAACTGAAACTGCAGAAGGAGGAACGAAGGAAAACAACAAAGCAAAAGTAAAAGGCGTATGTATATATTCAGCAGATGAGTTACCCAATTCAGATTTGCATGTACGTACCCCCAGCAAGCTAGCGGATGGAGCTCATCTGATGGAGGCGCGCGGCAAATCAAGATCATGGGGAGCCCTTCCTTTTGGGGGGAATGAAGCCTGGTCCGAGATCTACACCACCCGCGTCCGTCCTCTTGGTCTCCACGAGAGGGAGAAAGAAGAAGATAAGAAGAAGAGAGAGATGGAGATGGAGATGGAGATGGCGAAGACCAGAGGAGGAAGGAGCCGAGCGGCGGCGCCCCCGAGCCAGACAACATTCCCCTCAAAGACGAAAAGGCTCCTGATCTATACATGGAGTATGGAGTATCTCTCTAGCTAGCTTTTCTGCCATGACCTCGCTAGTTTTAGTTCTCTCTCACTCTGTCTTGCATCTTGATGATTCTATACCACCTCCTGTCCTTCACTCTTGCATCTCCGTGCCTCACAGTCACAGCTCGGTCCCAGCCTACCTCTCAGCTTTTTGGGCTATGAGATGAGGTGCAGGGAGGAGAGGAGAGGAAGGTAGAAGGGCCGGTATGTATATATGGAAGAGGAGGAGAGGGAACTGCAAGCAAGCTAGGAATGGATGGGGGCCGGCGAGTTGAATGGGCACAGGGGCAGTGGTGGATGTAGAACAGGATCGAAGAGGAGGCTGATCTCTTCTTCTTCGTCTCTCTATTTTTCTTCTTTCCTCCACCTCTTTTTCTCCCTTATCCTCCCCATATTTCATTGATGCGTCAGCCGTAGGGGGTCTGGAGCCCTCAGCCCCCTGTAGATCCGCCTCTGCACAGGAGGAGGACGACGAAGGGGAATTGAAGGGCGGCCCCGGCCCCCCACGAGGCACGGCTGGTTCCGGTCCCGGCAGTGTGCGCTAGCTGTGCTGCTGCTGGTGCAATGGGGACGGAAGAGACGAGGAGGAGGAGGAGGAGGAGGAGGAGGTCTAGGGGACGCATCCGAGTTATGGACCTCTGCCGTCTGCCCAGCACAAGAATTGCTACCTTCACCTACCCAACCTTTTCCCTGCCTTTTCTTCTTCAGCTGCAGTGTGTGACAACCTAGATGTGCCAAACTTTCTGTACCTGCTTGTAGCACCACAACTACTATGCCGTTTTCATTATATTCTTGCATTGCTTGCCTGCTTGGCGTGTACTGATGCATACTACCTGCCCCGCTTGTTTTTAGTAGCCGTATTAGGAATTTAATTAGGATTCGGAAAGCTTCGACTTTGACGGCCAAGAATGCTTATCATTGCCTAATAAATTAATGTTTCACCATAGGAATATTGAAATATTGATACACCGGAGTACTATATAACATACATACGATTTGACTAGTTATTTTATTGGCCAAACTATATGAAGTTTGACCTTTTAAAATCCTGATATGCATACTAAAATTTAATAAACAGAGGGAGTAATTGTAAGACTTTGATGTTTATATACAAGCAAGTATATATGTAAAAATAATTCTTCAACTAATTTTCTAGGTATATACACCGGTGAAAACAAATAAAAATGATATGGTATCTATGTAAGATCTTTTAGAGGATTCTCATGTTATATATTTTGATTTATGATCTCAATATTTTGTTTGAGGACAAGCCTAAGTTAATGTGTTTAAACCGAGTGTATAGTCCCTTCGACTGGTAATCTCTGGAGATGCACCTCGTACACTCCACACTGACACAAAATATATGATCAGTTTGTATTATAATGACACATGTGACCACAACATAATTTAAGAGTTAACTCACGGGCACACGGGGAAATTTTTTTAAAAGTTATGTTATACAAGAGAACTCATTTATTTGAAACTTAGACTCTTAACTCGCATAGTAGGTAGAGCTAACACTTGTTCCCAAACTCTATTGTCTCTCCTTCTCCCTTGACTACTTGCTTAACTCACTCTCCGTTGACAGCCGAAAAGGGATCGAAGAAGGGTTGGATACCAGATCGGTGCCAACACTCTCCTTTATTAGGCGAGGGGGAAAGGATGTGCCCAAATCATCCACTTATTATGCCACCACTCGTACTTCTCAACTAGTTCATTTAGCCTCCACACGGTCTGCAATAACCTACAAAACAATGACGGTACCATGAGTACAATGGTATACTTGGAGGATTTATCCACAATTATTATATCTTTTGTGGATAGAAAGGTATACAACATAGGTAAATGAAATTGCATAAAATCCTAGCATGGTCTCACAACATAACATGATAGGAGAACATGGCATATGCAAGTGTGTCAGAGCTGCACGTCTAATTAAGCATGCAAGTAATAACAATATATCAAAGCTTAATAGTATTCCACGAGCCAACGATGCAACGTTATTCTGAGGCTAAAAATCAATAACTTACTCCCAATCAAGAGTGTGACATTTCAAAATGATTAATAATCTTATAGGTATGTGTACAACCTTTTTCGCGTGGAACGTAAGACCAAATTAAACCACCATACTCGTACTTAAGTATGGGAAGATTCATGCCTCTAACTTGCGATCTCCCACGTTTGGCCAAGTCGTACGTCCCACGAATGACCGAGGTGTGCAAGAGTGGTGGCTTATCTAAGTAACCCCTCACCCCAAACCACGCTGAATCTATGAGACAAAAGCCCTGTTCGTTTGAACTTATTTAGAACTACTTTTCAGCTATGGAACCGTATTTTTCTCTCACAATATTTTAGCATAAGCATCAGCATAAGCCAAATTTCAGCATAATCGAACAGGGTGAAAGGTTATAGGAAGCCGACTATTGACTTGGTCCTTTTTCAAGTAAAAATTTGTTTCCATATGGCATGTCCTGATGACGCCCAAGTCACTGTGTAGGTGATCAAATAGACTTAGACTGCTGCCCTACATCCCCCACCCACTAGTCAAGATTCAAAAAAGGCCTTCTTTTTATAAATAAAACAAAGTAAGGTCCTTCAAAAAGGGTACCTCCATCCATACCATACCGCACTGATAATGTACACCTTTTCTCTAATAAGCCATTGTTTAGTTTCCACCCCAAAACTTTACACTCTGTCACATCGAATATTTGGACACATGCATGGAGTATTAAATATAGACTAAAAAATAACTAATTGCACAGTTTACGACTAATTTTTGCGAGACGAATCTTTTAAGCCTAATTAGTCCATAATTTGACAATAAAGTGCCACAGTAACACATGTGCTAATGACAGATTAATTAGGCTTAATAAATTATCTTGTGGTTTACTGATTCTGTAATTTATTTTTTTATTAGTATCCAAACAGCCAGTGCGATACCCCATATAAATCAGATGTGACACCTCAAAACTTTAGAGGCCGGATCTAAACAAGTCCTGAGCCTTAAAAAAAAGACTCTAGTGCTACCGCATTTCTTTCAACACCCATGCATGGTAGTTGCCGCGGGCCCCACATGTCATGCTCCCAGTTCCAGAGCGAGGCAGGGGAGCATATGCGCCCAAAACAGCCGGAACGCCCTCCTGTTCAGACACGAGCTTACATGCAGAGTTTATGATGGACAACATGATTGCGATCGATCGGAGAAGAAGTGAGCCGGGGCCCGCGCCGTGTGTGGGCCCGCCCGGGCCCGGCGGGCTGCTGTGCTGGCCCTCCTGCCACCTGGACTGGACGCCTGGTTGGCAAGAAGACGAGAGCTAGGAGCTACGAGAAATAAAGACATGACGGATCAGAGCAGGAGCCAGGAGAGTCAGCCTGGGCAGATTTTAGCCGAAAACCGTAAACCGAACTGAAGTATCGGTTGTTCGGTTTCGGTTTCTGGTTTCAGCGAGTTCGGTGATCGGTGTCGGCTTCGGTTTCTGCGTCGAGTCGAACCGAGCAACCGATCCACCGAGATTCGCCGTCCTCCTTCGCTTCCTATCCATTTCATCCCCCCGGGCCCCAGTGACAAACCGATCCGACATCCTCCCCACCCCACTCCACGATTGCTGCTGCCTGCTTGGCTTCTGCTGCTCGGCTCTCAGATCCAGCGCCGCCGATGCCGCCGCCGCCGCAGCCGAACGGGGGCAAGGTGACCCCGAACCTGGCGATGGACGCGGAGGCCACGCGGGTGCTCAACCTCACGGTGCTCCAGCGCCTGGACCCCGCCGTCGAGGACATCCTCATCACCGCCGCGCACGTCACGCTCTACGACTTCAACATCGACCTCAACCAGTGGGTGAGCCACCGATTCCCCCTCCCCCCGCGCTCCATTTCCTGTACCCTCTCTCAGTCTCTCACTCATTTTCTCTCTCTCTCACTCCAGAAGCTTGCTTTCCTCGCCCCCGTAGATCTCCCATGTCCGGCCGCGCTGCCGACCCGGCCATGGCGGCGCCCAAGGGGAAGCTCGGTGAGCTAGTGTGGGAGCACCGGGTGCAGGCGGCCGTCGCGGTGGCGTTCGTGGCCGCGGCCGCCATCTCGATCTCCGCCGTCGGGCCCAGCCTCAGCGCCGTGGTGTCATTCTTCTGGCCGCTGCTCCTCTCCACGGCCTTCTTCCTGGTGGCCGTCTCCGTGCTGCTCTGGATCTCGCCGACGAGTCCGGGAAGGAGCTCATCGACTTCGTCGCCGGGTGCTGCCCGGACCACCTCGCCCCCCCCCCCCCCCCCCCCGGATGCTGCGGCGACCGTGCCCATGGCCGCCGTGGAGGCCCCGCCGAAGCCGAAGATCTAACGGACTGCAGTGCCGGAGGAGGAGGCGGAGAGGAGGCTGACAGCAGCCGAGCTGTTCTGTCTGTGCAGGGAGGCCACGCCCAGACGCGACGACGAGCGGGACTTGCAGCGGCGGCGGCGACCAGCGGACCAAGCTCGGGTTAGTTCGGTTAAACCGAAAAACCAAGCCGAACAAAACGAAACCGAATGCGTCGGTTTTCAGTTCTCTCACAAACCGATCGGTTGTCATAGCTTGGAAACCGAATTTTTTTGAAACCGAACAAACCGAACCGATTTGTCGGTTTAAACCGAATGCCCAGGCTGACAGGAGAGACAACGACGCCATGGCCATGGCCGCCATGACCAGGACCGGCCTCCCTCTCCTCGGGCCCCGTGCCTGCGCCGATCGGGAGCCGGAGTCCGGAGAGAAGAAAGACACGTAAAGAAGCAAAGATCAATCCATGGCGATGGCGGAGCACTGCTATATATCTTGCGCTCTCTCACTGCATGCACTTTCTCTGGCAGATGATGGATCATGGATGCATGCATGCAGCGCGAACGCAATGAATTGGCAGCATCCTCCGGTCCGCCCAGCTAGCGCTCGCTCCGGAGTCTGGCCGGCCGACCGATGTGACCGCGACGCAGTCCTCCTCGGCTCCTCCAGTCGTCGTCGTCCATGCATGCATGCCCGGCCGGCCGGCCGGCTGGCTCTGCCTCGACGGGCCCCGTCGCCAATTCGCCATAGCTAAGATCATGTTGGTTCCTCTACGGCTCCAGGTAAAAGCAAAGCAAGCCTTCACGCATACGCGTCCCCTGGCGACCGGCCGGGTAGGGCTGGCTGACGCGCGTATCTACCCCTCCTCAGCTCTCTCGATGGTCTGTCGCGCCGCGCGCGGACTGGCAGTGGCATGCAGTGCAGGTGCAGGTCTAGCTCCGTCCATGTCCATGTCCGTGCACAGCACGCACGCACGCATCAGACGACGACCATTTCAGATGCTGCGTGCATGCATGCGTGGCCCAAAATATAATGGCGATCCAGGCCAGCTGCTGAGACTGATCGATGTGGGCATGCTACGTGTGAGGTGTGACCCCTGCCTGCTGCACGCATGTCATTATTATTATTATTGGCCTACCTGGGCCCTTGGTGACTGTCTGACTGAGTTGACAATTCACTCCTCCTCTCTTGCAGTTATCTTTGCTTCCATTGCAGTTGCAGAGAACTGCAGGCACTGCACACCCCCCCCCCCCCCCCCCCCACCCCAAAAAAAAAAGCAGCATTGTTGCTCTTGTAGGCAAGCTAGCAGATGAAGCACCGCATTTTAGCACGACTTAATAATCATTCTGTTTGCTGGTTAGTTTCTGGGCTGATAAGTCCGACTGGTGCTGGTTTGTTGTGAGAGAAAAACACTGTATCATGGCTAATAAGCTCTAGCTGAAACCAACCAGCGAACAGACTGAATAACTGGATCATGCATGAACATATCTTGAACCATGCTAGCTAGCTATATGTAGTTCAATAAAATGCAAGCTTATAGCAATGACGGCAAATTTGATGCTATATTCGTATTAGTGTATATTTAGTATGGGAGGTGATGTGAGATCTAATAGTAGTATACTACGTACGCTATAGAAGACTACTCCATGCATCCCCTCTCAAAAAAGATACAATTGTAAACGGGTGCTAAGTCAAACTATTCAAAATTTGAGCAGATTTATATAGAGAGAGATATACTAACGTTTAAAATTGTACTTTTTTTTGACGTAGTTTGTACTCACGGGCACATCGCACATGTTGTTTGGTTGCAGAAGAGGCTAGAAGTTGTCAGAGGCCCATACCGGAGGATTAATTATTAAATTGTGATGTCCAGGTTACATCGCTCTCGAGCCTGTCAAAGCAAAGGTTACATATATATACTCCTATATAGCCTAGCTAATGCATGCATATGGTTTCTTTCGGTGCTAGCTAGTGTCTGGCACATGTTGTGAAACGCCCTTTTGAGAATGTCGTCGTAGGGTCGTGCTGTCTCATCGCCTTCCCATCTGTATACATCTTCTCTTGGCCAAGTTCAGTTCGTTCGATCAGTCCGGTCTCTTTTTGGTGTGTGTGTGTGTGTATCAGCGTATCCAATGATCTTTTCTCTAGCTATCAATCAATAAGTTAGGCTGCATTTTTGTTGCTTTGTCCAAGTACCCATGCGGATGGGAATCTATCACGTCGACAGAAAAAAAAAAACAATCCAAGAAGGCACGCCTCTCGAGATAGAAAGAATATGCAGTGCAATAAACCCATGCACATGTCACTTTGATTTTGAGTTTCCTTGAGTGATTTTATTGTAAAAGCCAACATGCTATATTTCATATGGGTTGGTGTGGTCCTCTTTCGTAGGATATATAAGAGCCTAGAGATGCAGATAAGAATGCATAGCCCTTGTTTAGTTGGACCCCAAAGTCCAAAAAGTTGCTACAGTACCTGTCACATCGAATGTTTGCGGTCTGTGCATGGAGCATTAAATGTAGACGAAAAGAAAAACTAATTGCACAGTTTGGTGAGAAATTGTGAGACGAACGTTTTAAGCCTAATTAGTCAATGTTTGGATACTATTTGCCAAATAAAAACGAAGATGCTACAGTAGTCCTAAATTCCAAATTTCGCGAACTAAATAAGGGCATAAGAGACAATGGTGAAGGGCCTGCTTGAGTGAGCTAAAAGAGAGAGATTAATTGAGGTCTTGCCTAAAATTAACAGTGCCCATCTAAACTGGCGATGGCAATTTTTTCACACACACAATCTAGCCATTAACCCTAACCAAACGGGGATAATTTGTGCTAACTTTAGCTAGCTAGTTATTATCCCATCTAAAAATAACCTAAGGGGCCGTTTGGATCATTTCATTTGGAGGAATTGAAATCTACTTAATAAATTATGCTATTTGGCTTAAAATTTGATATTCCACCATTTTCTAAAGTTCACATTAGCCTATCTCAAATTCAAAGGGTGGAAGATGAAAATTGATTCTATAGATCACCATTCTATGTTTCTACTTTGCAACTTATAACACGTTCTTCAACTCGCTCTGCTACGGTAGAAATGCAACACACAAGTATCTCTCTTGTATAGCCAACAATAATATACAAATATAATCCATATACAACCATATTAGCTTAATTAATATGTGTGTAAATTATGATTATTAAAATGAATTCAATTCCAAGGATCCAATCAGGGCCTAAGTGATTTTGTGTGCAAAAACCACCTGCTATATATTTTGGCATGGTTTGTTTTTCCCTTACATACTTACTATTGTACTTAATAAGCTTTGTTTACACATTAATAATTGTATACAGCCATATATGCCATACATGGTATGGTATGCCTTAGAGTTGTGAGTCTAAAAACATGTACATCAAAACCACAATGCAAAAACACTACTACAGAATGCTTAGCTGCAGCGGGCAATTTTGGTTTCCCGCGGCGAGCAAACGCGTCCGCCGCAGTGAGAAGGTCACGGTAAATCGTGAATACACCGTGGCGGGCGCCAGTGCCCGCTGCAGTAAACCTATTAGCAGCGGCGGGCACTTTAGAACGTCCGCCACGGTAAAGCTGAGGAAAAAAACAAAAAAAACCCAAAGCCCACCGGCGAGCCCATATCCCGAGCCCGCCAGCGAGTCCAATCCTAGCCCGCAACCCTAGTGCCGCCGGGATCTTCGCATCGTCGCCGTCGTCGTCCCTGGATCCGATTGCCTCCACCTCTTCATGCCGGATCCAGTCGGCCCCGCATCGGAGAGCCACGGCCCCGCTGCCGCCGGAGATGGGCAAGACCAACCTCTACCTCCCAGATCCACCTCCCTGTATGGAAAGAGAGAGGAAGGAAAGAGGGAGTGAGGGAGAGGAGCTAGGAGAGATGGAGAAAGAGAGTGAGGTAGAGGATACGGCGGTGCCATTACCTCGATCTTGCCCGCGTCGCCAGATCCGCCGTCAACGGAGGTGGAGTCGGCCCGCTGTCGCCGGATCTGGACTGTGGATTCGCTTCGACACCGGAGAAAGAAGGGGAAGGAGGCAGCCAGCCCGCGCACACCGCGCCGCCTCCGCCTGCTCGCCGCCGTGGCTCCACGCGACCTGCGCCGCCGCCCCGTGCCCCACCGTCTCCCACGCGACCCGCGCCGCCGTCCCACGCGCCGTTGTGGCCCCGCATGACGCCGTGGCCCTGCGCGACCCGCTGTGGCCCCGCGCGACCCACCGTGGCCCCGCGAACCGCCGTGGACGCCTCCATGCGCGCCACCGGAGTCGGGCGCCATCGTGCCCTACTGACGGAAGGAGAGGAAGGACGACGGGGAGGGAGGGGTGCGACGGAAGGAGAGGGAGGGAGGTGCGTGCGAGGACGACAGAGAGGGTGCGACGGAAGGAGAGGGAAGGAGGTGCGGGCTTGTTCGGTCTTCGGTGGGAGGGAGTGGCTGAGGCAGAAAGGGAGACTGGGAGTGAAACCCTAAAGACTACGTATTTATATGTGAAGACGGTTATCGGGCTTCGTTGGGCATTTTGGGCCACGGCCTTAACCGAGGCGGGTCTCATAGGACGCCCGCCACGGTAAATCCATTTACCGTGGCGGACATCCTAAGATGTCCGCCTCGAAAAATAGGGTATTTTTCGAGGCGGACGTATTAGGACGTCCGCCACGGTAAATCGATTTACCGCGGCGGGCAAAAATGCTCGCCACGGTAAATAAAAAATGCCCGCCGCGGTAAATCGTGGGATTTACCGCAGCGGGCAAAAATAGGAGCCCGCCACGGAGTGCAAAAGTGGAACGCTGCGTAAAATCGTTTTTGTAGTAGTGAAAAAGACAACTACGAATGAGTATACCGCAAAGGCAACCAGATGAAACCAAACAATGGAGAATATTACTTTGCAAAACTATGGAGGAGAAATAGCAGGCGTGTCCTGCATAGATTTTGTAATAACCCTCTTACAAGATGAAAAATTAAATTTAGTTGTTTGTTCTGTATTTGTCTCTATTTTTAATAGTTCTCGAGATAACTCGCCCTGGACTATTTGCCTTGTATCAACATGAACAGGTCTGGTTTTACATCCCGAATGAAGTACACAAGGGAATGCTTGTTTTTTTTTTACCAATCTTACCTCACCTTGCTCACTTTACCTTGCCTAGCTTTGCCAGGACAGGCAAGCCATTTTGGCTCTCCAAACCTTGCATGCACATGCCCCGAGGCAATCTGGCTGGAGATCCAAACGAGCAACTTTCATCTATATCCTCGCTTGGCGGTTGACCATGAAACCTATTGCGAGCAAGTTATAGGTCAACTAGTTGGGCTTCTTGTGATGGAAACTTGTTCACCTGAATTTACATGTACTCCATCTATCTTGAAATACAAGATATCAAAAGTTAAAAACTGTCTCGAAAATTATAAGGTACTGTAGATTGCTCAAACTCATCCATACATGTTTACCTTTTAAACCATATCCATGTATGCCTTTTAATTAAACACCATAATGCCCGGAATGACACATGTAATTGGTAGCCGAAATCAATGTCATGCATTTCTGCCATTTTAAATTATGTATTACTAGAACATTAAACAAGTTAACAACCGAACTAATTAATTAGTTAATGAGGTATGAGTTAGTTTTACTCAAAAACTAAACGAGTTAACAATCTATTCCTGTGGTATGACACATGCATGGGAAGATGGGCATCTCCATGTCATCACCATGTACAGCCTGTTCGTTTCGGCTGGATTGACTTATAAGCCATAGGCTGAAAATACTGTTGGCTGGTTTGGTATGAGAGAAAAACACTGTTGGCTGGCTGATAAGCCAAGCCAAATACAGGCAGTTACAGCTGCCGAACAGTGTGGCAGAACCGCCCAAAATAGCACACTTACGGAGGCGCTCGTCTTCCACCAGACACTAAGCACCCCGAAAGCAAGCTACAGCGGGCGGTATCCGTCGGGCACACCCCAAGGGAAAACCCGAAAGATCCACATTTTTCCCAAGGATCCAATAATGAGAACGAGTTACAATACTTATCCATTTCATACATCAGAGTTTCTTAAAAGTACATTATTACAATACCAAATATCAGAGTGTGGAATGATAACAGCGGAATTTAAAAATAACATCTAGCGGTAAGGGGCGAGGATTCCGTCTGAGCCCACCAGAAGGATCCTCCACACAAAGATACTCTTCAAGCATCACCTGCAACAGGGGTAAATAAACCCTGAGTACACAATGTACTCGCAAGACTTATCCGACTAGTGGGAATAATTTTCCGACTCCAAGGAATATGATAAGCTTTATGGTTTGTTGGTTTTCTTTAGCAGAAAGCAATACTAATAGTGAGTCCTTATTTATATATTATTATTATCAGCCGTATTAACTTATCATCTAGCCAGTCTATATAAGCACCTATTCTACTTTCAAGCAAGAGTTGAGCAATCAGTTCCATTTCTTCTTCTTTCAACTTTCAGTTCTTACTACGGTGCTAAACCGCAGACAAGCCGTACCGGATTTCCCGACGATTCGCGAATCAATGTGCCCAGCTGGGTGCCCCGAAGACACACGTCCCGCTTGTACCCCAGGCATAAGCATGACTAACCCATCACTCTCTTGTCCCGGATGTCCAGGTCCCCATCCAAACTTGGACTCCAAGCCCCCACACCCTGAGTCCCGGACTCAGTGTGGTGCAAGGACCTCCACCACCTCCTCTTCCCATCATTCGATCCGGAAAGAGCCAGATCCACGACAAGAGAGCAACAAGTCTTCTCTGCGCCTATACCCAAGTATGTGCTCGGGACAATAGATCTGTGACTTGCCTAGAGCCATATGCAACGACCGGTCCTTAATTGACACAGACAGGGAAAAAGTGTAACCGAGCTATGCCCTGTTGGCCGCAGGACACAACCCTTTACACCCACCAGAACCCAACCATATCTCTGCCCGATCACCATTTTTCTTTCCACCATTTTATCATGAGTGATCATATTTATCACCTATTTGCGAGTAACGGCAGGTTACTCACGCTACCGAGATCCTGAGCATAGCAGCTACTCGATCTGTACTAGTAGGGCTCATAGGTAGATATATTTATGCATGTAGTTTCCATAAAATGCCTGTAACGTAAATGCACATCATAGATATATATTCAATTATTATTCAAAATAAGGGTTATGCACCGGGGCTTGCCTTTAGCGGGCACGGTGTCAGCAAAGTCAGTGACGGGCGGCTCCGGAACGTCCTCCTGCACGAGGATCTCCTCCTCGTACTCTTCGATGACTTCGTCGTACTCCTGCTCGTCGAAGGTCACGATCTCCAGTGGCGCGTTCTCTATATGCATGCAGTGATGATGATGCAATACTTAGTAATATAGCAACAGCAACTCTTAAAATAAAAATATATCTACCAAGCTACTAAGCTAACTCTAATGACTAATACGCAAAGTTACATATTATTCCCACTAAACAGGTATGAAACATTTCATGTATTATCTTAGCAACTAAAGCCATCCTTATTGCTGATATCAATTTACTATATATATGATAAAACAAGGTGCACTAGCTACCGTATTTATCAACCTATTCTAAGGCCACAAAAATTATAGTGAGCACATAATAATACAATAAACCTACTGTAAAAGAATTCTAGGGCTAGCACTTCTACCAATGCATCATAAAAATTCATTCTCTAAATAACCATAATAATAATGCGCATCTTGAAATAATAAAGTAATCCTAAAGGTATCACTGAACTATACGAACTAATTACACTAACAGATAGATCATGAATTTAGGAATCTAACAAAATTTATTTCACAATAAATAAATAAATTTAAATGAGCTCTAGAGTTGAAGAAAATGATATTATTGGAGAAGGATGATCATGCTATTGGACTTGTTGACTTGCACATGACTGTGGGTCTAGAACTACTAGATGAGACCGTGGGTCAAGAAAATAATAGAGAAGGAGGATAAAGGAATTCTTATAGGCTAGCTACCTTGGAATTGAATGAAGTGCCACCTACGGTGATCGATGTACGGAGACAATGCAAGAGGAGAGACACCAGGGAGCTTAGCAAATGCTTACCCTATGTGGAGTGGAGCAGAACCATATATAGCACTGGTCGTGGGTGGTCATAATAAGCTAGGTAGTCAGGAAGCACGAAACGAGTTGGCAGGGTTGTCCTCTGGCTCCGTGCCGTGTGCGGTGGTGTGGTCTTTGGTCATGCAAGAATTAATTCAATGATGGACTTTGAGTGGTCTTGGACTTACGAGCACATCAGGACTGGAGTGTGCTTTGGGCTAAACGTGCTTGGCGGTGGGGTGCTGGTTCATTCATGCAGGTCAAGGAATTAATGGGGAAGGAGACCACAGGTCAAGAAAACATTAGAGAATGAGAAGATCAATTATAGACTAGCTACCTCAGCTGATTATTGCAGCTCGGGAGAAATCAATAGACGCAGCTTTCACGGGTAAGAACAGAGAAACTTGATTTGAGAGAAGCAAGTGAGCAGCGGAGCAAAATAGCTCGGCGTATCCTTTTAAAGACAAGAGACGCGAAGGCGCGATAGCGATGCGTCGTAAGGTTAGTGGCTAACTAGCTTGCTTAAAGGTAACAAAACGCTACTTGTGCACAAATGACAAGTCGATCTGGATATAAGCTAGACAACAAAATAGGCCTCGCTGAGAAAAGTTTATTAGTGATGTGCGGTGGCAGTAGTAATGTTTGCTATATCTATTTGGACCATAAAATACTCCAAAATAATGGTCCAAAATGCATGAATAGCAAACACTCCAAATAAAAAGTTACCAGCACGTACATCCCCACAACCGTGCATCACGCATTTAGCCTTTGTCCTATTCGTGGTTCCACAGACACACGAGTTATGTGCTACTGCACAACGTATTTGGCAGGCCATGCATAGTACCTGCATGCAGCATGGACACCTGAAAGTCAAGCGGGGAATGACGTGCTGCATGGATAAACAGCTTTTTCCATGGGCTACAGTGATTTTCCACGGGTGAACAGTGACTTCTGCGAGTGAACAGTGATTTCTCGGTGTTTCTGCACTGCTGCATTGTTGCCGTGTGGAAAATCAACAATGCTACAGTCTGACGTGAGGAAAAGGGTGCGTGCGCTGTGTTTGCAGAGCAGTGAGCGAGCGGCGTGCTCAGCGGTCCAAACTTATGAGTGAGATTAATGCGTAGCGTGTGCGACACACTATGGCAGTGGTAGCGCGTCGTGCACTGATAATTTTGCAAGGTGATTAGCAAGCGAAGTAAAGGCGGGATAGTTAGAACAACGAGAGATGACCGTGGCACGTCGCGAGATTGATGGAGATATAAATCTTGTCAAGTGGTATGCTAATAATTAGTGAATGATAATAATTTATCATTTGACTTTGTGGCTATGGAGCTCTCACGTGGAGAGAGATGACGTGCTGGAAGGACAACTTGGACAAGGAATAATTTAGAGCTCAATTTGAGAATTAGTGCATTAAAATTTAATTTCTCCTTTACCACATGCAATAATACATAAACATGATGCTCGTGACATGATTTAGTATTTTGATTAAGGCGTAACACCAAGGGTGTTACAAACAGGCTGGTAGCTTGACCTACAGTAGTACTCCTATATATATTGCTTGTAATTAATCTGACCTTGTTCTATAGTCTTCTATGTGTATCAGTGCAATATAAAACGTGCTAGACCGTATGTATCTAACGCCACCAAAGATAATGGTCGTCAAGTAATCATGGGAGTATGTAGTTTAATTTCCTCGCTCAATGCTTCTGTACAAAGAGTGGCTTCGGTCTCGCTCCATTGTTTCCACGCCCGGCGGCTGCTACGGCTGCTGCTGACGTGGAGACGTGCGTGGGCTCCTAGATGTAGATCGATCCATACCGATGCTGAAAAAAACGACGCAGCGCCATCTTCCTTCCTCGCGGCAGCATAGCATACCCAGGTCTCGTTCGATTTGCTGAAAACAAAGTTAAAATACTGTTTCGACTGATTTGTTGGGAGAGGAAAACACTGCTCCAACTAAAAACCAAGTTAAAAAGACAGATTATAAACGAACCGGCCCTAGTACTGTAGCATATAGCCGGCTTCATGCAACGATGTGTAGTACACGTGTGTGTGTCTGGTAGTTAAAGGTAGCTGGTAACATAAGACTTTTTGTTTGACGTGGCGTGCCTACACAGCTAAGTCCAAGTTTGGTTTCCATCGAGGATGGATCGACCGACCATCAACTCATCACATTTCGTTATTAGCATCGTGTAGGTGCCGACTGCCGACACAAATTGAACGTCGGCGTCTCTCAAAGTATTATAAATTAGAATGGACTAGTGTACCCTGTTCGGCTGGCAGAATTTTGGCTGAAATTTGCTGAAAAACACTGCTCTGGCCGAATTGTTGTGAGAGAAAAACACTGTTCCGGCTGAAAAAAGAAGTCGAACAAGTCGAATATGGGATAAGTCGAACAGGGTCTTAAAAATAGTGCATCTTTTAATTAGGATTTGTTTGGTAGAGCTTTCAGATTGAATCTAAGAAGAGCTTAGCCAAATACTAATGATTCTCTATTGATTTTATGAAGTGATTTTCTAAGATAAACTAAGAAGCTAGGAGTTGAAAGAAGTAGCTTCTCCGGATTCACTTGAGGCACGTAATCACTATATTAATAGAGTTTATCCTAGGAAAGCATGGAGTAACATTGTCAGCATGAGAATCAACTTTCATAGAGAATCTGAAGCAGGATGAGCTCTACTAAACATGTCCTAATTCAAACATATATGTTTTTTATTTTAAAAAAAAGTAATATTATGATATCAAATAACTGACATTGGATTCATCATATAATATATTTTTTATTTTTTTATATATAGTATACATGTTTGAAACTATAATCATTGTTACTTTTCTATAAATGTTGTTTTAAACTTGAAATACCACTTTGTGTTTGATTAAATTTAAATGCACACCCCTCTTGAGACAGAGAACGAAGTACGTCGTTGTGAAAGGAGTACTCCGTACGTACGTCGGTAAGAGTTGGTGTGAACTGTGTGAAACAACAAGATTCATCCTCGCTCATGAGTCATGCCCCTGAAAAAAGGCCACGGCCGTCGGCCTCGTCTCTGCTCTCTGCATCGGTATGGTATGTAGCTTAATAAAAGTCGACGCGCGCACGATGCTGCCGATGACATCTTCGGATACGCTTTTGGATTGGGGCGTGTGTCCGGTAAGAGCGTGAGTACTAGCTGTAGCTTTCTTCTGGACATTGAAGTAGCGTGAGTACTGGCTGTAGCTCGATCGAGATGGAGCTTGAAAAGTTTGAAAGCAACGCTGTCTCAGTCTGACGATCGAGTTCCACTAGCTTTACACTTGCTACTGCTCCGTCAAAGAAACATGTTTTAGATAAGGTTTTGTGAACTTTTAAAACTACAAACAGTAGCTTTAAAATTAAGGGCCCGTTTGGCACGGCTTTGGCTCATGAAAAAACAGCTCTGGCTCTGGCTCGCATGGAAAAGCAGCTTTTTCTGGCTCTGGCTTATTTTGTACGAAAACGTTTGGCAAAACGGCTTCTTCTGGCTTTTCAGATTGGAAAGAAGATGTCAAATGTCCAAAATACCCTTATATTTCATTTTTTTCTCTTTTCTTTTTCATTTTTCTCTCTTCATTTTCCTTTTCATTTTCTTTCCTTTTCCCCTTCTCTCTCCTTATCCAATCGGCCTTCCCTTCTTTTCCCCTCCTCTCTCCTTATCCGATCGGCCTTTCTTTCCTTCTTTCTCTCTTGGGCGGCGTCCAGGCCACCACCCGTGCCCCCACCTCCGTGCTCTCCGCTGGCGCATCAGGGGTCTGCGCCGCCGGTGCTCCACCCGCGCCGCCGAGCTCCGCCATGGATGCCGCCTCCGCTCGCGCAGTCAAGCTCCGCAATGGCCGTGGCCTCGGCACGCCACCGAGATCCAACATGGCCGCGGCCTCGGCACACCGCCATGCTCCGCTTCGGCTGCTGAGCTTCGGCCCGGCCGTGGGCTCCGCACGCGCCGCCGGCCGCCATGGCGTCCGCCGGCCACCACCCCCGCCGCCGCCTCCATGCTGCTGCCGAGCTCGCAGGCTTGCCTGATGGCAAATGTTGTAAGTTCTGTGAAATAGCAAGGGCACATGCATACTTTAGTATTTTGGGTGGAGGAATGAGCCGGTATGAGCCACTATTTTTGGCTTCTCATCGGCGGAAGAACCTAGAGAGCGGAAAAGGCGGGGCTTCTCCTGGCTTTTCCTCGTGAGCCATTTTGAGTTATAGCGTTTGGCAGGGCTTCACCATGAGCCGCTCAAGAAGCTGCTCGATGAGCCCTGCCAAAGGGGGGCTAATTTTCACTACTGCATATATGTCATCACCGCTAGCTCTAAAGTGTTCATCATTGCTGGTTTTCGCCCTTGATAGTGAAAATGGTAGTGTTAATTTTAATTATCACTGCCGATTGGTTGTACAAACCGTACTAATAATCGAAAAAATAAAAGAAAAAAAACAGCAGCCGAGTCTGTCGTGCCCACCGAGTCAAAGGTGTGAAGCATTGCAGACTACTATGAACTGAGATGAAAAAACATATTTGGAGTTATTGGTTACCTAAGTCTATCGCAACTAGGTAACATTGTTCGCCAAAAAGACCGTTAAGCATGTTTGAATACATACTATACAGTGGTACACTAGCTCCCGAACGCATGCGCCCGTCCGGACACCTGCGTCCGTTCTGACGCCCGAGGCTGCTCCGCTCTGTCCGCTCGGATTCACGTGTCGCCCGCGTTAGCTCCATTTCCCGCGCTCGCATCCGAACCACCCGCTTCAGATCCGCTGCCCACGCTGCTCGGATGACTCACCCCCACCTCTTCCACACCAGAGCAGCGCCCGTCTCTTCCAGCCTGCCTGGAAGACTCGCCCCCGCCTCTTGCACAATAGCACCACGTCGCCCGTGCCTCCTGCCCACACCGCCGGCGGTGGCCTGCACCTCCTCCACGCGTCGGTGACCGTGGCTTGGCCCTACCCGCTCTCATGGACATCAACGCCGACGGTCTGCACTTACAACATGAAACACCTGAATGCAACATATGTTTGAAACAGATGAAACCTTTGGGACACACATTTGCAACATGTGTGTGAAATATATGCAACATCCAGATAAAACAATTGCAACATGAAAAACATTTACTGCAACATAAGACTGAAACAGCTGAAACATTTAGAACATACTGTTGCAACATATCTAACATCCAGATTAAAAATGATTGCAACATATGTCTGAAAACAGATGGAACATTTTGAACAAACGCTTGCAACATGCTTTTGAAACACTCGCAACATATGCAACATGTGCAACATCCTCCGATCTACTTTTGCAACATCCATAACAAACAACTGCAACGTACCTTTGAAACGACTAAAACACTTGAAACATGCATTTGCATCATAGGGGAGGGGAAGCCTGGGCCGGTCGATTCCAGCCGTCGAGGTCGGAGCCGGCGGCGAGCGGTGGCGCACGAGCACAACCGCCACCAACGCCATCGGTATCGGGCTTGGCTCGGCGGCGACGGTGGGGATAGAGGGCGAGGAGCGCCATGGCCGCCCGGGGGTGGGAGGAGCTTAGTCGCCGAGGTGAGAGAGGGCGCCACCGGCGGAGTGGAGGGCGGCGCGCCGGGGGTGGAGGGGAGCTGCCCACTCCCTTGCAACACCGCCGCACCACCTCCACGGATCTCGTCGGAAGAGAGTGGATCTCGCTCCTGCTCCAAGGATCTCGCGGGGGTGGGGGAGATGGCCGCTGGATCTCTGGACGTTGGGGGCTCCTGGTAGGGGAGGACATCGGACGTTGGTGCGTGGCAGGGGATGAGGAATGCGGAAGAGGTAAGGGCGGGAGTGGAGCGAAACGAGGCGGGCGGGAGTTAATTTTGCTTTTTTAGGCAAACGACGTATACGACAGTGAGTGGAGCGAAACGTTCGGCCTTCCGGACATCTTAACAGTAGCATTACGGCTTAGTTTATCCAATTCCAAGCGAGTTTTATTGCAGGACGAGCTGCCACTCAACTGCGGCGTACTAGCGCACGCTGCCACCCCCACGCTGGGGATGCGCGCGGTGCAATTTGGCTTATGGGCTGGACTGGACCGCGCACTGGCTCGGCTGAAACCGTGGATGGGAAATGTAAACGGGTTGGGCCGCATGCTGGGCGGTGTCCGGGACTCCAACGGGTTGGGCCGCATTCTGCAGCACGATTTGGTGTCATGCTGTGTTTGGCTGGGATATGGCACTCGATTATATTTGTTTGTTGCAATCGAGTGATTTTAGAGGATGTGTCACTCGGGTGTCGTATGCCCCCTGAAACACCCGAGTGTTCCGTAGACACACCCTTAATCTAATGCAGTAATCCTCTCCTCCTCTCGCCAGAAGCATCCATCCATCCAGAAAAAAGAGAGAGAAAAAAAAGAAGGCAACCCGAGTTCCCAATTTGCCCAAACCCCTCCTGCAAGCACAAGCAGTAATCAGAATCCAATCCAATCCCCTCCCCCTCCCCCGCTCGCGCCGCCCCCTCCACTAATCCAATCCAATCCATCCCCTTCCCCCGTCCTCCCCCGCGAATCCATCCATCCATCCTTCTTCCTCCGCAAGCCAGACAGAGGTGATAATCACCGTGTTCGCTCCGGCATCCGCGGGACGGACGGGGGAGCAAAGCCTCAGCGGCGAGGGTGGGCGATGAGGTCGTCGGAGCAGTCGTCGCGGTTCGTGCAGGAGCTCGTGCTGTACGCCGCCAGCGCCGCGCTCAGCTGCCTCGTCCTCTTCGCGGGCCTCCGCCACCTCGACCCCAACCGCGCCGCCTCCCAGAAGGCGCAGCAGCAGAAGAAGGAGATCGCCAAGCGCCTCGGCCGGCCCCTCGTTTCCACCACGCCCTACGAGGTCCGTCCCTCCCTCCTCTCCTCCTCCCCCGCTCCGATCCACACCCGCCACCCCATCTAGGGTTCACTTCGCCTTAATCCTCCGTTGGCACCGACAGGACGTGATTGCGTGCGACGTCATCAACCCCGACAGCATCGACGTCGAGTTCGGCTCCATCGGCGGCCTCGACCAGGTCAAGCAGGCGCTCTACGAGCTCGTCATCCTGCCCCTGCGCCGCCCCGAGCTCTTTACCTTCGGCAAGCTCCTCAGCCCCCAGAAGGGCGTCCTCCTGTATGGCCCGCCCGGCACAGGCAAGACCATGCTCGCCAAGGCCATCGCCAGGGAGTCCGGTGCCGTCTTCATCAATGTCAGGATCTCCAATCTCATGAGCAAGTGGTTCGGGGACGCCCAGAAGCTCGGTGAGCGATTATACTCTAGTGCACCGGATATCCAATTATCCACCGGTTTTGAATCCATACCTATTATAGTAGTCTTCTGCCATATTCTTCTTTTCCTTTTGTCTGCGTATGCCATACGCGGTTTTGAATCCATACCTATTATAGTAGTCTTCTGCCATATTCTTCTTTTCCTTTTGTCTGCGTATGCCATACACTGATCAACCGATGTTTATCTGTTATTATTGTTGTTGTTGTGGCAGCGGCAGCTGCATTTTTAGTCCCATCGCTAATCCAGCTACCCACTAGAAACTTACTTGCTCTACAAACGATGGCAATTGCATAGGTTTTTGTGTCAGGATGCTATAGAAATCCGCAGATTTTGAATCCCTACCATTTATAGAAGTTTCTGCTTCTTTTATGTTTGTAGTTTGTTATTATTGCTGTTGCAGCAGCGGTTATATTGCATTGAGTTGCATTGCTAATTTAGCTGTCCACGTATTTACTAATTTAGAATTAGAATTGATGCCAATTGTATTGTTTTTTTTTTGTGGGTCTATGCTATACACTGATGTTGGTATGTTATTGCTGTGGCAGTGGCTGCTGTATTTAGTCTCGCTCACAAGCTCCAGCCCGCTATTATCTTCATTGACGAGGTTGATAGTTTCTTGGGGCAACGACGGACAACCGACCATGAAGCCATGACTAATATGAAGACAGAGTTCATGTCCCTCTGGGATGGCTTCACTACCGATCGTGAGTCCTCTTATACTTTACCTGCTTCCATGAAAGTTGATGTTACATCATACATTTGTTGACAACGATGTGAACCTGTGAAACATTGCTTACTGTTATGGTATAGTTGCAATAATTCTTTATGAGCATGCAAGCAGCATAACCCTACTACAAATCAGCACCCTGGATAGAACATTATTAGGGTAAATAAATCTTGATTGCCAACACCATCCTTGTTTGTTTTTGTTTGCATCATTCCATTTGTTATCGATAAAATCTTCCTACTGCATATTATTGCTGAATAATGCAATGGGTTTTTCCATTTTTCATGTTTTAAAATAAGATGCACTCTCCCTGTTTTTGTTAAATTAGACATTCCAGAGACTTAAGCAACAGATATAGATTTGTGCTTTGTGTGAATATAATAATCCCACAGCAGCCACCACTTTCATTTTGCTTCCATGATTGAAGTCTATAAAGACAGACGTGTGCTTTAAGTCTTGTGGGAATAATAATCCCACACCGGCCATATGTTCCGTTGCTCTTAACAAACCCGTTTACACCACTGCTCTGGCTTAGTTTGTGTTTCTTATTTGCTCTATTTGAGCTAGTTTATAATGCCAACTATATCCCGGTATGGCGCTGGTGATGGGGAGAGCGCAGGGGAGATAGCAGAGGCACACAAGAATTGGGATTAGAGCGGAGGGGATAGGGAATTGGGATTAGAGCGGAGGGGATATCGACCGAATAGCCTCTGGAGTCCCAGAGCTCAGTCGATCAAAGGAGAACCCCCCACCCTAGGAAATTTCTTCTTCTCTCGATAAATCTTCCCTAATACAAACTATCAGCCTTTATAGATGAGGCTTTCGTGAAATCACGAAACAAATCAATCTAGGATACTGTTTATTTCTAATTTACCCCCTATATTACTGGAGGACTCTGCATGCGCGGTGCGCCTGCTTGCCTGGAAAGGCCTCTGCATGCGCCTAACTTGCCTGGGAAGGCCTCTTTTTGCGCCTATAAGTCTGGCCCACAAAGGAGTCCACGACATATCCATAGATGTGTAAATAGGTTTAGTAATATCATGACTTCTGTTGTATATCTGCATGGACTATGGAGATTCTTGCAGCCTTGACATTACTGGTTGCTGGTTGGTTACTGTGATGATTTTTCCCCTGGGGACTGGCCAGTGGTCTGATTGCAATGGTTACCGTGGGTATTTTTATCTCCCGGTTATCACATTTTTGTTTAGATATCCCTTGGTCGTACTTACATTCATTGTCTTTATGCCTGGTCATGTGGGACAATACAAGGACCCTTGTGGTGGCCAGGGGGACACACACACACTCTTGCAAAATTGTTACTAGTTGCCCCCTTCATTAAATGATTTCTGGCTCCGTCTCTAATGAACAGGGAGCAACTAGCGTACATTAATTGGTGCTAGTTTATATGAGAATAATCTGCTTTGGAACACATTATTTGTCCGTACTGTCTTGATGAGATTAGCGTTGTTATTGACATCGAGATATCCGTACATCACACATGCTTGTGACTCTAACCACAATACTACTGTGATAGTAATACCATGTTTTCAGAATTTTTAATGCTGAAACCGTGTAAAATCCACAGAAAGCAAACTAGTAGTTTAGTAACAACAAATGTTTTCAGTTTATCTATCCATTGTTCCTTGTAAAACAAGACAATTTCCTCTTAATTTTTGTGTATTTATGTTTCACCTTTTTAGGAGAAATTAATTGTTGTAATGGTGAACTTGCCTAAGGCCTATCGCAGTAGCTTTTATGGTCGCACCTTCCCTTCCCTTTCTAGCGGGAACTATTTCATGATGTGTGTGTGTTGTGTCATTGGTGTTGTTCAGTTGAGTAATAATCTTCTTAAATGAAATGAAATACAGCGCTCCTGCATGTTCGATAGAAAAGAAAGGTCCCCCCTCCCTATGCAAATTGTCAAAATCATTGTAGGGCAGACTTTTGTCATGAAAATATTTGCAGCTTCAACAAACCATGGAAACAAATGGAAAAATTGTTTCCATAGCATGGGCCCTATTTCTTTCTGCCTTTGCCTGTGAAAAGTAACTAATTCTAGACATGTGTTCTTTCTCCATTGGATCCATACTAATATGTATAGGGTAACACGTAGCTTTTTATGCTGTTCATCAATAACCAAATGAGTCCCTAATCCAGCATGACTCCCCACTATTTCTTTCCGCCTTTGCCTGTTAAAAGTAACTAATTCTAGACATGTGTTCTTTCTGCATTGGATCCATACAACAACATAGCCATTCAGGCCCATGCAAGTTGGGGTAGGCTAGAGTTGAAACCCACCAAGAGCCCCAAGTTAACACGTAGCTTTTTACGCTGTTCATTGGATCCATACTAATATGTAAAGGTTAACACGTAGCTTTTTACACTGTTCATCAATAACCAAATGAGTCCCTAATCCAGCATGATTCCCCAGTACTTCAGCAAAAAATAAATGAGTTGGTCACGTGGATATAGGGATTGCTTAACAATTTTTTTCTCATCTGCATGAATTTATGTGTCTAAGGCGGACATAAGAAGTCAATACAAATATATACTTATTTGCTTGATATCTTACTGGTTATCACCTGAGATTTTTCTTGGTGGCATATCTTTCTGAATGGTTGTTATTTTGACATGTGGATATGTAAATTATTTACGGTAACTGTACGAACTCACTTCCAATATGGTACTGATCAGTACTTAATGATAACTTGTATGTCTTTTCAGAGAATGCTCGTGTGATGGTCCTGGCTGCTACAAACAGGCCATCTGAGCTAGATGAGGCCATCCTGAGGCGCTTTACTCAGATATTTGAAATTGGAATTCCTGTTCAGAGTGAAAGGAGCAAGATACTTCAGGTTGTGTTGAAGGGAGAAAATGTGGAGCCTAATATTGATTACGATCACATTGCAAGATTGTGTGAGGGCTTTACTGGGTCAGACATTCTAGAACTGTGCAAGCAGGCAGCATTCTACCCAATCAGGGAGCTATTGGACAGTGAGAAAAACGGGAGGAAATTAGATGTGAGTATTCTTCTGTTTCCACATAACCTGGAGCTATACAGGATTTCATGCTGTTTTCTGAAAAATCATTGTTTAAACTCATGGCTAAACTAGAACTCATGGATAACACACACACCACCCTCGCCCCACACCGAGTTGTGGGGATCTGCTTTCAGCATGTGTTCCTGGGTTGTCCTTTTTCTCAACCTATAAGAAAATGCCTTGGTCGAGGCTTCTTTGACATAGTGCTAAACTAGAATGCAAATTCACTTCTGATAACTCAACAGTGTTTTCTATAATCTGTTTAACATAATGATGTTGATTGTTACCTTGGAATATGTCGATTGTATATGTTGGATTCGTGGATAAAATTCAGATAGAATTGTTATTGGACTTTAGGTTATCTGTCTGTAGTTGGAAGGTAGTGAAGAAGTAAAGTTTGATTACTAGTCTCACTGGTTTTAGTTCTTCTCTTCCTACTGCTGTTTCAGAAACCTAGACCCTTGAGACAATCCGACTTGGAGAGAGCCTTATCAACGTCTAGAAAGGGCAAGAAGGCTGCAAGTTCAGGACTACAGTCACCCTTGTGGGTTCGGCCGACAGATTCAGAAGACGATCAGGTACAGAACGCAATCTTTGAGATATCAAAGCTGATGTCTCGAATAGTTCAGAACAGTCAGTCAGAACCGCAAGAGCCTTCGTCACCTTAAATCTAAATCCTTTTGCTAGATCTCGTGAAAATCTACAGTGGAGTAAACGCAGGCATTACGTCGATACCATTAGGTTTTCTTATGCAGCTTGCAGAGGTTCAGCATATGTATAATTTCTTTTTGCGTGGCGAGGCTGCACCTGGTTTTTTTGAAGCTGACTGCAGCTGGCAAATTGGCATGTGTGCCCTGGTGTTTAAGTTGATCATTCAAAATTCATGCCCCTGTGGCCGTAAACTCAAAACTCCATAGTTGTGTGGCCAACAATTGGTCTTGGTTGCCTTGTATTTTATCTTCAG
Organism: Miscanthus floridulus; assembly: GCF_019320115.1. Classification (NCBI taxonomy): domain Eukaryota; kingdom Viridiplantae; phylum Streptophyta; class Magnoliopsida; order Poales; family Poaceae; genus Miscanthus; species Miscanthus floridulus. The sequence continues at coordinate 105,956,912 of NC_089598.1, forward strand.
TTTAACTACTGTAGGGTAGCGAATTACAACATAATGCAAAAGGGGCCCTTCAGTCTCATCATATTCCCAAACGTGCTTCGATTTTTGTTTGGTCTGATTATTGTTTACATAATACATGTATAACGTTCCTTTTATCTTTTATTATCTCTGTTAAGAAAATTTCTTTCGAAGCACAAACTGTTTGAACTTAGTCGACACTACGAGGAACGCTGGTGGAAGCAGACTGTTCTGCGAAATATATATTTCTAAATTGAATTTCCATGAGCTGTTGTATGTATACGCAATTATGCATGCACCACCATCACGTGCAGGAGCAGCTTCTTGCTCTACGCAAGGCGCTCGTCTCCATGATGGATATCTCATCAGCGAGCGACAGCTTGGTGCCCTTGAGAGCCAGCACGTCGGCGGCGGCGGCGGTGGCCTCGTCTGGTGCCGCCTCCAGCGTCTTCCTGGACACGTTGGCGTGGATCTCCTGGAGCAGAGTGAGGAAGGCGCGCTCGACGTTATCCCCGCTGAGCGCGGACGCCTCGGAGAAGAAGAGCCCCTGCTCCTCAGCGAAGGCGGCCGCCTCGTCTGCAGCCACCGCGCGCTGGCCGGCGGCGCCGGCCAGGTCGGCCTTGTTGCCAACGAGCATGACGACGATGGACTTGTCGGCGTGGGCGCGGAGCTCGGCGACCCAGCGCGCGGCGTGGTCGAAGGTGCGGCGGCTGGTGACGTCGTAGACGAGCATGGCTCCCAGCGCGCCGCGGTAGTAGGCGCTGGTGACCGCCCGGTAGCGCTCCTGGCCGGCGGTGTCCCAGATCTGGGCCTTGACGCGGTGGCGTGCGATGTCGACGGTGCGCGTCTGGAACTCGATGCCGATGGTGGACTTGGAGTCGAGGAAGAACTCGTCGCGGGTGAAGCGCCCCAGCAGCTGCGTCTTCCCCACCGCCGAATCGCCGATCACCACGATCTTGAACACGTAGTCCTCCTCCATCTCCGTTACACACTACTACTACTCCTATATCCTGCTTGCAGCTGCAGCAAATGACTTCTCCGGCCGTCTCGCTCTTATTAGCTTGTATTAGATGAGATATATATATATGCTTATATAATGTCATCTGTGTGTATATGCATAAACATATATGTGCTGGTGATGACATTGGCATGCATAGAGAGGATAGTGGTTGAGAGGGAGACAAGGAGAGGTTGCTATCGCTCTTGCTATTGGAGGTGCTCATCAGCATCTTTCATAATGGAGACTGCTGCTAGCTGATATAGAGATTAAAGCAAGACTACTTAACTTGGTGGACGTTTGTACTAGTCCTACAGCGAGTTTGGTACATGTATATGGGTTTTGCTACCACTCCAATCGCCATCCACTTGGGTTTTGCTACAAATAATAAATGACGGTGGAAGTCTGGAAGATAATACCAATCAAAATACATGCAAGTTATCGTACGTAACAGGTTGATCTCTCTCTCTCTCTCTCTCTAGTCATATACAAACGCAAGCATATATCAGACGGGAATCGGCCAATGCAAGCAGCGATACGCAGATATCATGTCTTACGCAATTCTTAACCTAATCATGTACTTATATGATATTAGCGGTTAGGTTTGCAAGTGGACCTGAAGAATAAATTGAAGCAGAAATCGACTTTGATGCGCAATCCTCAACTGCTACTCTGAAGACATTATGATTATAATTAGCAGTGTGATTACGTCTCTCCCTCTTAACAATCTTGGTTCCTTGGTTTCCAGTTGCTGTCCTGCCCTGCTTAAAACGACTCATCATCAGCATGATGAGACTGTCAGTATGCATAATGCAGATATATATAGGTCAGTACAGGATCCAGTATCTTTTGTTCGTCGCAGGCAGTTGATCTTACCTCATTTAGAAACTCCAGGGCGTGATCATCGAACTGCTTGAAAACAAAGCGTGGTGGTTCAGGGAATCAGGGAGTGGTTTGTAGCCAAGCAAACCGACCAATTACTAAAAGCTTCAGCAGTTGCTGCCGATGCCAGCTACTGCTGCTGAACAAGAACAATGTGATGATGTTCAGATGTGTTGACATATTAGAAGAAATGCTAGTTTTAATTAATACTGGAGTATATAAGATGGAAGAATCTCCATATACTAATAAAGTAGTACTAATAATCAATGGTAACACAACGTTCCCTAGGCGCCATTAGACAGAATTTGCATGTAGCAGAGCACAAAGCATGTATTCATGGCGAACGAAGGCCATGCACAAGTACAAATGCTCGTGGTCGTGGAGTGTTTTGACGAATACAAATGTTCAGTCTGACGGGGATACTAGCTTAACCAGCAGGCCTAGTAGGCGTGGCGCGGCTGGTGCGGCAGCAGGTGGTCGCAGATGGCGGCGAACTCGGCCAGGGCCTCGGCGACCATCGCGGTCTTGCCCTTGGCGACGAGCATCCTGACGAGCGCGGCCACCCGCGCGTCCAGCTGCTGCCCCGCGACCGCGGCGTCGGCGTCCGCTTCCAGCCGCCGCCCTGGCCGGGAGTGGAGGAGCGCGCGCGCCTGGCGCGCGGCGCGGCGCAGCGTGCCGGCGCGGGCGCACGCGTCGGCCAGCGCGGCCGCGTACCCCGTGGCGGCGCGGCTGGAGGAGCGGGCGGCGGGCGGGCCCGGGGCCGGGTTTGGGGCGAGCGCCGGGGACGACGACGAGCGGGGTCGCGCGGCGACGGCGAGGCTCAGGCGCGCCGCGGGAGGAGCCTGGGCGTGGGCCTTGGACGACGGCGCATTTGCGGCGGCGGCGGAGGGGTGGTGGCTGAGCGGGACCGCGCAGTAGTGGTGATTGTTGGGCGCCGGGAGCGGGAGCGGGAGCGGGAGCGCGCCGTGGGCGTGGTGGTGCAGGGGCAGGGAGAGGGAGAGGGAGACGGCGGCGTCCATTGTGCTGTGCTGGGGGAGACGAGGAGGAGGACAGCCACAGCCACACGGTTATTCTGCTTGGGGTGGCCCCCGCTTGCGCCACGCCACGGGCTGTGGGTCCCGACGACGGCACGGCCGCACGGGCGCGGGAGGGGAGGATGGGGACGACGTGGTGGAGGAGGCGGACACGCACGCACACGGCGCCCCGACTGGGTAAAATATCCGATACCCATTACCCGTACCCGAATTATCTGAACCCAAACCCGAATTACCCGAACCCGAGGTACCTGATCCCAAATTCGGATAGCGATTTTAATTACCCGAAATTAGTTTGGGTAATTCGGGTAATATCCCCCGGTACCCAAACTACCCGAACTACTCAAAGATTTGTTTTTGTCTTTGTATTTATCATGTGTTGTTAGCTGAACCATTTAACTTATCACTTTATTAGAATATAATTCTATCTATTTGAATGAGTGACTGTAATATATTATTCTCTATAAATTGCTATTGAAATTCTATACAAATTGCTGCTGAAATTATGTATAGATTGCTACTGAAATTTAGTGTAGTTTGTTGTTTTCTGTAAATTTAGGTATATCGGGTAATACCCGAACCCGAACCCGAATTATCGGGTATCCGAATTTATGGATAGTGTTTTTTCGGAGGTAATATCAGGTATCAATTTTCATTACCTGAATTTTGAATTACCCGACCCGAAAAAATCAGGTAACCCGAACGCCCAGGCTACTGGCGCCGCCTCCTCCTCAGCGGTGGGCCGCGGCAGGCTGGAACAGAATGCCGTGGGCTGGCTGGGCTTTCTTCCTTCCACTTCCAGAGGATAGCCCACCGGACTCCGATCCTCCACGGTTTGGTTGGCTTCGGCAGGTCGATCACGTGCCCATGTCATCCTGCCGCCGATCGCCGACATGGTAAAGGTACACGAAGCATGCAGATCCAGTCAGAGTGCTCACTGCATACACTTTTTTCCCCCCCTTCAAAATCTAGAGTAGTTCTGTTTGCTCCTATAAACACGTGCACTGCAGGAGCTAGACGGCGAATCTCACCTAAATCGAGAACTTAGGTATGAGTGGGTTGTGCCATAGAGAACTTGACCAATTGAGTTACACTTAGTTGGCCATTAGATGCACTTTATCTTCCCTTTGATTCAAGAAAAAAAAAATAACCTGATCTTGTTTGTAGAAAACAAACAATTAAAAGTTTCTTTTGAATCTACAAGAAATACTATCATCCATAATATCGAATAAGAATCATGGGATTAAAATATTTTTCATACTTAATCTATTCAATAAAGCTATAAATGTCGACACTATTTTTTATAAGTCAAACTTTAAAGCGGTCTACCTTGTTTTAAACATAAAATTGTATTTTTTTAGAACCAATGAAGCAGCAACATCGCAATGTTTTTTTTAAACGGACAAGACAATCATTCATCATATTATATAGGGAGAAGGCATAAATGCACAGATAAAGAAACAAACAAAACGAAACAAAAACAAGAGGAAATCCCCCCCCCCCCCCCCCCCCCCCCCCCACACACACACACACACAAAAAAAAAAAAAACCATGCTCGAAGACTTTTCTTATGACTTGTTTGGATCATATGCACTTCAATTCGTATGTGTTGAGTCTAGCCAAACAAGATTTTAAGGTGCACCGCACCTATACCACCCCGAATCATGGTATATTTCTTTATTTTCGCCACAAGACATTGAACATAGGTGTTTATTTAAATAATGATATGTTCAGACATTTAGATCTACTTGTCGCTCTTCATGCAGGGTTAGGTTAGGTCTATTTGGGACTGCTTCGTTCCACTCTTTTGAGCTCCGCTTCCAATTTCGCTAGTCAAACAGGGATAGCTCTATTAGCTTTACAGACTCTGCTCCAAGGAAAAGAAGTAGAGTTGAGGGTCAATTCTAGGTTTTTTCTGGAGCCCCTAAAGGATACTCCAGAAACTTCATGTTTTTTTTGAAGTTGTTCCATGACATAGTGTATAGAGCAGAGCTGGTTTTAGTTAAGTGGAAACAAGATTTAAGTTGATAGAGTTGACAATGGGCTAGTACCGGTGCCAGAAAGAAGATGGATCTATTGTGAAAAATGAACATCTCGCACCGTGCAGAGAGCTTCAGCGTACAAAATTACGGACACTGGTGCCATTTAGAATCTTTAGGTCCCACACAAAATGAAATATCTTTGCTATACTTCCGTCTGGTATATTTGCTATATTGCCAACAACTACTGCTATAGTAGATTAATAATTTGTCTTTCAAAAGCTGGAACAGGCTTGATTGTTCACTGCTCTCCTCTTTCCGACATCATTTTGTTGAGTTGAAATCATCTGTCGTGCCAAGTCTCATCGGAGTGCAAATGAGATAGCCCTTGAGGTGTGTCAGTTTGGTAGGAAAGAGCTTTCATATATTTTTGTTGCTAATGACATCTCGATCTACGTGTCGGTGGTTTTAGCCTGTGATTGTAATCATGTTGACCTTCTATAATTAAGCTCTCCCCTTTCAAAAGAAAAAAAGAAATCATCTGTCGCGATGGTAGGAGTGATGTTCCAATCCCCTCTCTTTTCTTTGATGCCCTAATACTCTCTTTAATTTATTCTTTGGCCACTTAGTATTAATTTGTGGCGTGAAAATAAATGTACGTATAGGGTGTTCACTAGTACAGAAAACTTAATGGAGGTGGACGTTTTACATTTCGAGGCCATTGAAAGGTCACCGTAAATCAAGAAACTATGCAGGCGGTCGAATAGTCCGCCTCGGTAAATGTCTGCTTCTGAGGCGGGCAGGCTATAAAAAATAAAATAAAATAAATCCAGGTTCTAGAGCTAGCTCCAGCTTTGGTGACGGCTCCAGAGTCCCGCCTACCGCCGCCGTCCGTGCCGGCTCTGGTTCGTCCGTTGTCCGCCCAGATCTGCCGGCGTCATCCGTCGCCTAGATCTACAAAGGGGAGAGAGAGTGGAGTGAGGGACATGAAGAGGGGAAGAGAGAGGAAGATGGGGAGAGCCATACCTGAACCGGTTGGATTCGGAGAGAGAGAGACCGAGGGAGGTGGCGCCCTGCGCGCTGAGGGAGGAGATGCGGCCCCGCGCACCGAGGGGGGGGGGGGGGGGAGACCCGCGCTGCCGCTGGGGAGTAGACCCGCGCCGAGGAGGAAGGAGGGAGACCTGCGCGCCGTCGTCTGCCTGCTACTCCGGCGCTCCATGGCCGCTGGCACACGTGGTTGAGGAAGAGGGAGGGAGGCGCTTCTACTTGTGTGGTGAGAGAGAGACGGATGCATGGGGGAGAGAGAGGGATGCGTGCGTCTGAGGTGAGGAAAACCGAGTGATGAGTGCGGTGGTTTCAAACCCTAACTCCTAAGAGGCCCGCCTCCTAAAATGGATCCATTTTTGGGAGGCCCGCCTCGGTAAATTGATTTTAGGAGGCGGTCATTTTTCTACCGCCTCCGTAAATCGTTTTACTGAGGCGGACATTTTTGACCGCCTCCGTAAATAAAATCGTTCGCCTTGGTTAATCCCTAGGCATTTTATGAGGTGGTTGAACTTTATGACCGCCTCGGTTAATAAAAGTGCACTGCCTTACAAAATCATTTGTGTAGTAGTGGTTCCCAGTGGGCGGTTCTATACTGGTCCTATCCCTGATCGATCTAGCTCATAGAGAAGCTGCTCTCATGCATGGAATCCACCCCCATCCTTAATTCTCTTTCCCACCATTACTACTCCGGCCCGTAGGAAGTCCAATGTCAAACTCCCTAGTTGTGAGCTCCGCCAGATTCAGGGTGTCGCATTCGTCCTTGGCCTCTCGCTTGTTGAAGCCACACCTCCTTTTCGATGGCGACAAACAACTACAACCTATCGAATGGTTTGATCCTCACTAGATCTGGCGTGGAGGAGCAGCCACAGAGCATGGTTGAGAGGTGGCGGGAAGTGGAGAAGCGGGTGGCCTCGATCCTATGGCACGTGGCATGGGAGGAGCTGTTGGCGCACCAGTAGACAGGGCGTGCCGGTGGAGAAAGGATGGTAGATGTCAAGCCCATTCACCGCAAGCTTTTCATCCTCCTCCGGTGGCGAGGCATGGTAGAGTGGAGGGGGGAGTGGCGAAGCTTAGCGGAGCGGGGAGGCTCCATGACAGTCTGACAGGTGTCGGGCCTGTTCGGCCGGTATTAAAGCCGGCGGAAGCTGTTTTATTGTAAGAGAAAAATACTGTAGATTCTAGCTGATAAGCTGGCTGATAAGTTCAAGCGAACATGCCCGTCACTAGTAGAGAAACGATTTTCGGTTTGCACCTTTAGTCTTAGTTGTGTTGGCGTTCGGTATTAATGAGAGCATTAGTCCTGGGTCTAAATATTACAGGCACCGAAGGCCCTTTTATCCCGGTTGGTAACACCAACCGGGACTAAAAGCCACCCTTTAGTCTCGGTTGGTGTTACCAACCCGGACTAAATGTCCTCAAACATTTAGTGTCACCAACACGAATTAAAGGTGACCTTTTAGTCCCGGTTGGTGTCACCAACCCGGACTAAAGGTCTTCCACCAGGGACTAAAGGTCCCCCACATGTTAATTCAAAAGAAGAGCGCACAAGACTTTGTCACATGTGGTATGCAATTGAGTTGGTAAGAAAGCTACATGCGAGGTAAGAGGTATTGTGTTCGAAGAATAGGCTTTAGTTCATGTTCTGTGACCTGGGATTAAAGATCACGGCCTTTAGTCCCAGGTCCCTTTTAAAAAACCGGGACTATGTGTGGGTCGAGGATCTATCGGTGGTGTGATGGGAACGATGGAAGAGTAGTTGGGCTGCATTTTTTTTACCGATCATCGTATGGAAATAGAGGTGGTTCTATATGTTGGAGATGCCACAAGAGACATGACGTGTCTAAACGCGCTGCATGCCAATGTTTGGCCCTAGAACGATAGACTTCGTTCATATTCTTATACACTAGAGAGAGTGTACTAATAATTATAAAATCTTTCAATCAGTAAACAATGCATGATTATTCGTCGAGTCTGATCCCGTTTCCTTTTGAAATGGAAGATGGATCGTTCTTTAATTCAGGCGTGTATCAACTTGCTGCTCTGCAGGTTAGCTTACATATACGACATTAATCCCCCCTAGGCAGGCAGGCATCGCAGGCAGCCATGCGCCGCCAACAGGTTCCATGACACCGCCCATGCCCTCCTGCCCCTACCACCCATGGTTTTGCTTGCGCGAGTTGCAACGACACACACCTCAGGAACCCGACCCCAAGCATGGCAGGCACGCAGCGCGCGTGCAGACAAGCCGCACACGCACGCGCACACATATATATATATAAGTATATACAAGGTTTTAAATAGACATTTAGCTTTCTATGTCTCAAAACAGGTTATAGCCGACTGTAACGAGATATAGCGGCAGTTAAAGCCTAACTTGTATATACAAAAACTTAGCTAAATCATTCTCAAACAGCTATAGCCGGAGATTTAAAACATTTGTATATATAGCCTCCTCCTGGGGCAGCTCCGTCTACCGAACCAACGAGAAGAAGAGGTAGAGAGGAAGAAGAACACGCCTTCTTGTTGGGCGCCATCATCGCCGCCATGCCGCCATAGTACCTAGTAGGCTAGGGGCCAGCATCAGCATCGTCTTCTCTATTCTCTTGTACCGTCTTCTCTGAGAGCCAGACAACTGCAAGCAAGGCATGGAGATGGCAGCTTAACAAGCAGCTTCTTTCTCTGGGAAGTGCGTGCAAGGCGAGTAGCGTGGGAGGGGACTACCATGCTATAGCAGCTGCCTTGGTAGCTAGAGAGTGAGTGTGTGTGAGAGAGAGAGAGAGAGAGAGGCTTGTCGTTGGTGTCCACGCGCGCACATGCAAGAGACCAAGGTCACGGCGGCGGAGGCGATGGAGGACGACGACGACGAGGAGGGGTACGTGAAGGTGGGCACGAGGTTCTACCGGGTGACGATGAGGCCGACCGGCGCCGGCGGCGCCGTGGCGCGTCGTCGCCTCCACTACCTCGAGTCCTGTTACCTCTGCAAGGAGAGCATCGCCTGCGACCGCGACGTCTTCATGTACAAGTACGTGCGTGCGTGCCATCGCGCCATCGGTGTCTTCCTCACTCTCATCCCCTCCTTAGTCCTTATTCCTTGTGCGTTCCATCACACACGCACCCCATGGTGGCATGGTCCATGGAGGCATGGAGCCATGGCGTGCGGTGTGCCCGGTGTCTTGGTTATGGCGCGCCCGGCCCGCGTGTGCTGAGTGCTGACTCGTGCGCCCACGCACGACGCAGGGGGGACGCGGCGTTCTGCAGCGAGGACTGCAGGGACGAGCAGATGGACATGGACGAGGCGCTCCACGCGGCGGCGCGGCGCCACCGCCTCCTGCAGCGCGCGCCCGCGTCGTCGTCCTCCTCGCTTGCGGCAGCTGAGGCGGCGGCGTCGACCAGGCCTCCGCCGGTGATGCGCCGCCGCCCCACCATCGCCAACCTCGCCGCGCGCAACCCGCCCGTGGCCGCCAGCTAGCTACCTACACCTAGCCACAGGCGGCGGGCACTCGAGATTATTCGAGCATCCTGCTCGTGCAGCAGCGAGGACCCTGCAGTGCATGCAGTTGTACCGATGGTCAGGCCGATCGTGCCTGTGCGCGCGTGTCGTCGCGGGATCAGTAGGTGATTCTTTTCTGCCGCCATGGATGAGTTGCAGCAGGACTGACGACGAACGACGACATGCATCTGGACGCTACGTAGAAACGAATAACCAAGCTTTGTGATGACTTAGCTACCTACATGTACAAAATCAGTAGTACTAAATTAAAAGATTAATTACTACCATGTGTTCTTGAGCTTTAATTTCTCGCTTCATTTCATCGTCTTCGTTTTACTGTTTATTTCATTTCTTGCGCCTTTTTCTTGCCATGAGGTCGATCGATGTGACTGCTTTTGAATGGACGGATGAGAAATTCAGAACAATATCACATCGAATGTTTGGTTCTTTAGTCGCTCCTAAATTCATATCACATCGAATGTTTAGTAATAAAGAGCATTAAATATAGATTAATTATAAAACCAATTACATAGATGGAGGCTAATTTGCGAGACGATTTTTTAAACCTAATTAATCTGTCATTAGCACGTGTTTACTGTAGCACTATGTTGTCAAATGATGGACCAATTAGACTTAAAAGATTCGTCTCGCAAATTAGTTGTAGGTTATGTAATTAGTTTCATAATTAGTCTATATTTAATACTCTATGCATGTGTCTAAACATTCGATGTGATAGAAACCAAACCGGCCCTTAACAGGAGATATGGTTGAGGTGCCACGACATGCACAGAGCACACACACTAGTCTTCCATTATTCCGGCAGCTAATCCTAACCTTTATTTGTCCTAAACACCTATAATCTCACTTGTACTACCTGGCTAACCTTTTTTTTCTTCTCAGGGCTTAATTAGGCTGAAAGATTTCAGACGCCTCATCTTTTCATCCTTCGCTTCTGTCTTCTGATTGATGACAATTTTTGCTTCTGTTTTCCTGCTAAAACTAATTGCAAGAAGTGGCAGCTAGCAATACACAAGGGCGGCGCATTATATAATAATAATAATTATAATTAAGCATCATGTTCCTTTGCTTTGCAGCAATCACAGGTACTGATGAAAAAGCAAAAGCTCACCAGCCATTTATGTCCTTGTGTGGGAAAGAAAAAGGGGCAGTGCACAGTGTTTAAGTCACAGTCAAGGACACTGGCAGAACAAGTGTGAATGTTTTCTAGTTGCACATATTTCTTCCCTTGGCATATATCATCATCTCTGCACTGACCATTATTAGTCCACCAGGTTCCACAAACAAACTACTTATCTTTTCCAACAAAAATACAATTTTAGAATAGTGTTAATAAGTAACTGATTTGAAGTTTGACCAAATTTGAATTATTTTAAAAATATACTAATATGAGCAAAATCAAACTAAATATATGTATAGTTAGATTCTTCATGAAATATTATAATATATTTATTAGAGTCATGCATATGTTGATAATATGTCCTATTTAGAGTCACGAAATTATTTGACCATACCTAAAACTAGATCTTTTTTTATGACGGAGGTACTACTATAGAGAAGGTTTCATTGATCTGCAGGTCAAAACGTGATGCATCACCGTGCAATGATTTCAGACACTACAATTTATAACAAATTACCGCACCAATGCACTTTTGACCTTGAAATGATCCATGTTGAATACCGTGAGCAAATGAGCAGACATATATGAGCAAGTGGGAGTAACACTACCTTCAAAACACTCAATGATCCAAGCACACCCTTAGCACTACTTTTCCGGGATCCAAATTTACAAACAAATCAGAGGAAATCCAAAATTCAGCCGACTATACGCCCATATAGGTATGCGATTTTAGGAGCTTTTTTTGGGACAGCAATCTTAAACAACCCATTAGTACATACTATTAGAACAACTTACAAGAGGTAATTCATAATTTTTTCCTGTGTCAAACAAAAGCAAAGTTACATGTTGCCATAACAACTACAAAAAATCCCTAGTGACTCATGAGTTTAGCCAATGAAAGCCCAACACAAAGTTAAGAGAGACCAAAGCCATGATTGTAACAGGCCTTGAATCCAAGTGGATGCAGTGCGTACGAGAATCCGTCGTCTTCGATCGTGGATGCTTCCGGGCTAGACTAGAAATTTAGTGTGACGTTAACAACTTAACATGCGAATAGTGCAAACAATATGATGCCTTTGGAGATATTCCAAGAGCTCGAGTGTGACTGCAAGAAAAAGGGGCGAGTGAGTCATGTGCCCCCTTGGCTCCCTCACCTTGCTCACCACCACCATGAGAAGGACAAGAGGGCCTATCAAGCTTGCAAAAGGGGAGCGGAGATGGCGCCTGTTTTGGAGATACCTTTCTCTGAGCAGGAAGTGGAGGAGGCTCTCTTTCAGATGGCGCCAAGCAAGGCTCCAGGAGTAGACGGTTTTAACGCTGGCTTTTTTCAGACCCACTGACAGCTGGCACTACTGAAAACAGAGACTTTGCCGAGTGCAAAATTCTTTGTCGAGTGTCAAAAATTGGACACTCGGCAAAGATCTTCTTTGCCGAGTGCTGCACTCGGCAAAGATTTCTTTGCCGAGTGCCGGAAACTCGGCAAACACGGGCACTCGGCAAAGGACTTCTTTGCCGAGTGCCAGACTCTCGGCAAAATCTCTACACTCGGCATAGGCTGCCCGTGAAACGGCGCCCTGCCACGGCCTTCTTTGCCGAGTGTCTGCGGCTAGGCACTCGGCAAAGATTTGTTTTTGTTTTTGTTTTTAATTTCTTTGCCGAGTGCCCCAGATCTGGAATTCGGCAAAGATTTAAATTTTTTTAAAAATTCTTTGCCGAGCGTCTCAGATCTGGCGCTCGGCAAAGAATTTTTTTTATTTTTAAAATACTTTGCCGAGTGCCCCCTGGACGGCACTCGGCAAAGATTTAATTTTTTTTATTATTTCTTTGCCGAGTGCTCCTGTGGATGCACTCGACAAAAAGGAAATTTTTTTAAAAAAATTTAAAACATTCTTTGCCGAGTGCCTGATGGCTGGCACTCGGCAAAGACACCCTTTGCCGAGTGCCATGCCCCGGCACTCGGCAAAGTTTTTTTTGTTTTTTTGTTTTTGGCCTCTAATTTTTTTGTGCAGCCTTTTTAAAGCACCAGGAACTCCTAGTTACAATTTGTGGATTTTTTGTGGCTTTTTGTTATATTTAGTTACTTTATTTCGTTTACTTGAATTTTTTCGGAAATTAGAAATTTGAACTGCACGTGGTACGAATAATGGAGTTTAATGATTCGAAAATTGATAGTCATGTTAGTGAGTGTTATGAGAGGCCGTATCCAGGAACGGACCCGAAATTTCGGACATCTTGTTCACGAAACATGTCCGCGAAATTGCGTGTGAAGTGTTTATAAACTCTATAAAAAGCAAACGAAGTTCGAAAATCATGAAACTTGTTGAGATGTCGTGATATCATATGTGGAGGCTATGATAAAAATTTCAGAAGATTTCGTGCACGTTGTCACGTACGATGCTTACAAACCATGATATCTCCACATGTGATATCGGTGCGACGCACCACATGACTGGTCGGTGCGAGTTTTTCTTCGACCTGGACTCTGGCGTGAAGGGCTCTGTCAAGTTCGGTGACGCCTCCGCCGTCGAGATCAAGGGCATCGGCTTGATCATCTTCAAGGCCAAGACAGGGGAGCACCGTCTTCTCACCGGGGTGAACTACATCTCGGCCTTAAAGAACTCCATCATCAGCGTTGGGCAGCTAGACAAGAATGGCTCATGGGTAGAGATTGAGGACGGCGTGCTACGCATCTAGGATAGAGGCTGCCGTCTTCTCGCCAAGGTGAACCGGTGTAGCAACCACCTTTATGTGCTCCATGTACAGGTGGTGCACCCCCTCTGCCTAGCTGCGCGCTGGGATGATAAGGCATGGCGCTGGCACAAACACTTCGGGCACCTTCACTTCGAATCCCTGAAGCAGCTCGGCAAGAAGGAGATGGTCCGCGGCATGCCCTGCATCGTCCACGTCGAGCAACTTTGTGACACCCGTGTGGTGACCAAGCTGAAGTGCCAGCCCTTCCTGCGTCAAGCCTCCTACCACGCCACCAAGCAGCTCGAGCTGGTGCACAGCGACCTCTACGGTCCAGTGTCATCGGCCACTTCTGGAGATCGGCGCTACTTCCTACTTCTCGTCGACGATGCCACCTGCTATATGTGGGCCATGCTGCTTGATTCCAAGGCAGCCGCTGCGGACACCATCAAGCGCCACCAAGCAGCCACGAAGAAGGAGTGTGGCCGCAAGCTCTGAGTGCTCCGCACGGACAACGATGGTGAATTCACGATAGCTGAGTTCATGGCGTACTGCGCCAATGAGGGGATTCAACGCCACTACTCTATGCCCTACTCACCGCAGCAGAATGGCATGGTCGAGCGTCGCAATCAGACGGTGGTGGTAGCAGCGCGTGCGCTCCTCAAACAGTGTGGCATGACCGTCGTACACCTGTTGAACCGCTCTCCGACCAGTGCGCTCAATGGCAAGATGTTGTATGAGGCTTGGCATGGGCGTAGCTATCTACTCATCTTTGGCCAACTCGCCTTCGTCAAGGAGCTGAACCACATCGACAAGCTCGATGATTGTAGCTCGTCGGGGTTCTTTATTGGCTACGAGAGGGGGCTAAGGCCTACTGCATGCTTGACTCAGCGATACGGCACATGCGCGTGGCACGCAACATCGTGTTCGATGAAGGACGTGGCTAGGCATGGGACAAGGCGGTGGATGACAGGTCGGTGACCACGCTTCGTGACTTCACCGTTGAGTACACGTGGGCTAGAGGTGCTGAGGAAGCACAAGGTGCATCTTCATCAACGTATGGGTCTTCATCACCAGTGCTGACCTCTTCACCAACTCCACCTCATTCGCCATCACCAAATCCGAGGGAGATTGGCAGCCCATCGACGGTGGTCGTAGTCCATCGGTAGTAGCTCTGACCTCTCTAGCACCATAGCCGACCTCTCTTACCTCTACATCATCGTAGCCGATCTCTCCAGCATACCAACCGACCTCCTCGGTGTCTTCTACCTCGCCCGCTACGACACCAGTGCACACAGGGCAGTTGAAGGTCGAGTATGCCACACCGCTGGAGGACGATGAAGACCGCCTAGACACCTACTATGACAATGAGCCTCTGTGATACTGTACCATGGCAAGCATCCTCGGCGACCAATTTTCACTAGACCAGCCCGAGAGGCTCTTCACCTAGCTTCATCTGACGTACGCCGGTGAGCCAACCACTTACGCTGAGGCATAGGGTGATCCAACATGGCAGGCGGCGATGGAGCGGGAGCTCAAGTCCATCGAGCAGAATCACACCTGGGAGCTGGTGCCACTGCCTGACGGCCATCGCCCTATCACCCTAAAGTGGGTGTTCAAGCTTAAGAATGACAAGTTGGGCACCGTGATCAAGCACAAGGCATGGCTGGTGGCGCGTGGCTTCATTCAGCAGGAGGGGATCGACTATGACAATGCCTTCGCCCCCGTGGTGCGCATGGAGTCAGTCCATGTCCTCCTTGTGCTGGCGGCTCAAGAAGGGTGGTAAGTCCACCACATGGATGTGAAGTCCGCCTTCCTCAACGGTGATCTCAAGGAGGAGGTCTACGTGTGCCAGCCACCTGGCTATGCCGTCGTCGGAGAAGAGGTGAAGGGTCGAGATGGCGACTAGAGGGGGGTGAATAGTCTTTTCTAAAACTTAATCGCGTCGGCTAACCGATACAAATGCGAAATTAAAAATATCGGTCTAGCCAAGACTATACCCCACTCTATATGTTCACTAGCACCTTGCAAAGATAACAATTATGCAACAAAGGTGCCGGGCTAGTTAGAGCTCTCCTAAACAATTCTAGGAGCAAGGTTATACAAACCAATGCCACTAGTACTTTAAGCAACAAGGGAGCTCCTACACATGCTAGTAAGCAAAAGCACAAAGCTAACTAAGCTCACTAGCAATGCTCAATAACAAGGCAACCAATGCCTAATTAGAGAGCGTAAATACTTAGCTACACAAACTAAGTAATGTGACTAACAAGGTTACTAAAACCAAATTAGCCATGCAAGGGAGCTACTTCTATGCTACACAAGCAAGAAGGTAATTAGCAAGCTACACAAGCTATCTAATTACAAGAGCAACTACACAAGCTTAATATGTATAAAAGTAATTGCAAGCTTGTGTAATGGGGATGCAAACCAACGGGAAGAATAAGGTTGACACGATGATTTTTCTTCCGAGGTTCACGTGTTTGCCAACATGCTAGTCCCCGTTGTGTCGACCGCTCACTTGGTGGTTCGGCGGCTAATTAGCATCACCCGCTAAGCCCGCATGTCGGGCACCGCAAGAACCTACCCCTTGAGTGAGGGTAGCTCAATGACATGCTTTACTAGAGTTGCTCTTCGCGGCTCCCGCGGGGCGAGCACAATGCCCCTCACAAGCACTTCTCCGGAGCGCCGCACAAGCTTCTTGCGCGCTTCGACGAAGACCACCAAGCCGTCTAGGAGGTGGCAACCTCCAAGAGTAATAAGCACCACCGGCTTACAACTCGATCACCTAGTGCCACTCGATGCAACCTCACGATGCAATCGCACTAGAATCGCTCACTCACACAATCGAATGATCACTATCAAGTATGTGTGTGATGGAGGGCTCCCAAGCACTCTCAAGCATGGACACAAAGTCCCTCAAGGTGCTCAGCACCAGCCATGGCTGAGGGCCACTTCTATTTATAGCCCCAAGGGCTAAACTAGCCGTTACCCCTTCACTGGGCAACGGTCGGGCCGACCGGACGCTCCGGTCGTGTTGACCGGACGCTGGACCTCAGCGTCCGGTCGCCTGCAGATGACCACGTGTCCCGATTCCAACGGTCACTTGACTTGACCAGACACAGTAGCTTCAACTGACCGGACGCTGAACCCCCAGCGTCCGGTCGTTTCTAGTAAGGTACCGACCTCGACCGGACGCGTCCGGTCACACTTGATCGGACGCAGCCAGCGTCCGGTCACACTCTAGCTTCTGCGTCACCGTACGTCAGCCTGACCGGACGCAGCCTGCCAGCGTCCGGTCCATGTAGATCCAGCGTCCGATCAGTTGACCGACGCTGGCATCTTCGCAACCAACTCGTTTTCACTTCTAACTTCTTTACCCTTGCTCAAGTGTGCTAACCACAAGAATTTACATCCAGCGCAATAGAAAGTAGGCATTCCATTTTCTCGAAAGCGCCGAACACCACCAAGTGTACACCACCATTTCCCCCAAAACCTATCTCACCCCTGCAAACACCACCTCCTTTGTAAATGTGCCAACACCACCAAGTGTATACCACCATGTGTAAGTGTGTTAGCATTTTCACAATCATTTCCCAAAGGATGTTAGCCACTCAACTTGCCACGCCACTCGATCCTAGCGACAATGCAAAGTTATATCACTCGAGTGGCACTAGATGACCGATATGCAAACAAGTTTGCCCCTCTTAATAGTACAGCCATCTATCCTAAACCCGGTCATAAACTTCTCTACACACCTATGACCGGTGAAATGAAATGCCCTAGGTTATACCTTTGCCTTGCGCATTCCATTCCATCTCCTTCAATGTCGATGCAACACATGCACCAACACGATCAACAATGATATGATCCACTTCATATCATCACATGATCATATTGGTTCATCGATCTTGACTCTACTTGCTCTTCACCGTTGCCATCGTCCATCGGCGCCAAGTCTTGCTCAAGCTTCACTGCCACGTGGTCCATCACTCCAAAGCCTTTGACTTGCCCTTCACGCTTGCAACCGGTCCATCAAGCCAAGTCTTGTCTTGATCTTCTCCACCTTGATCACATGACTCAATGTCATGTCTCATGTGCATTTAAGCTCCTTCATCATCACATGTGTGAGCTTTGCAACATCTCCAAGCCATTTTCACCTTCATGGCATATGTTGCTCACACACATGTACCTGTGGACTAATCACCTGTGTATCTCACATAAACACAATTAGTCCACCTAAGTTGTCACTCAATTACCAAAACCAAACAAGAACCTTTCAAGAGGGGAAGGTGTACTGTCTGCACAAGGCACTCTATGGCCTGCGCCAGGCACCACGTGCCTAGAACACAAAGCTTGATGCCACACTCAAGAAGATGGACTTCAAGCAGAGCGCGCATGAGACGGCGGTGTACCGTAGGGGCAGCGGACGCAATGTTCTACTAGTCAGCGTCTACGTCGATGACCTCATTATCATCGGCACTAAAGAGCAGAAGGTGGAGGTGTTCAATGTGCAGATGAAGAAGGAATCCGACATGAGCATCCTTGGCCTCCTCTGCTTCTACCTCGGCGTCAAAGTGCGCCAGGATGCCACTAGGATCGCTCTCCGCCAAACCCACTACGCCAAGCGCATCCTCGAGCTCGGCGGCATGATAGGATGCAATCTGACCCACACCCTAATGGAGGAGAAGCTCAAGCTAAGTCGAGAGAGCACGGCGGAGGAGGTCGATCCAACCCATTACCAGCGACTGATCGGGAGCTTGCGCTACCTGGTCCATACTCGGCCGGACATCGCATTCGCTGTCGGGTACATGAGTCGGTACATAGAGCGGCTGACGATAGAGCATCTATAGGCCATCAATCGAATCCTACGTTACGTGGCGGGCACCCTCGACTATGGTCTTCACTATGCAAGGGCCCCCGACACGGTGCGATTCATCGGCTACTGCGACAGTGACCTTGTCGGCGATGTGGATAGGATACCAGCAAGAGCACAACCAAGATGAAGTTCTTCCTCGGTGATTGCTTGGTCAGCTGGTAGTCCAACAAGCAGAAGGTGGTGGCCCTCTCAAGCTATGAAGCGGAGTACATCGCCACTACCACTTCCGCAACATAGGCACTGTGGCTGTCAAGGATGCTAGCAAAGCTCCTTGGCAGAAAGGGGGATGTGGTTAAGCTGAAGGTGGACAGCAAGTTTGCTCTAGCTCTGGCCAAGAACCCTGTCTTTTATGAAAGAAGCAAGCACATCCGCATCAAGTACCACTTCATCAGAGATTGCTTGGAGGACGGAAGCATCAAGGCTAGCCACATTACCACTACTGATCAGTTGGCTAACATTCTCACCAAGTCACTGGGGAAGTCCAAGTTCTAGGAGATGAGGGAGAGGATTGGGCTACAGCAGATCACCTCTAGTGCTCAGCACAAGGCTAGGGGGAGATTGATAGATAAGCCTAGTGCTAAAGCACTTATATCTTACTTTTCCTGTACTTTTTACTTTCCTTGTCTTCCAAGCCTAGTGTTAGGAATATGCTCAGCATCCACTTTAGTGGTTGGAATATATTGTAGCGAGTGAGAGTCCCCTTTGCCTATAAAGGGCAAGGGAGTGTCATTGTAAAAATAGGCCATTGCATTTTCCATTCAATCCAAGAGGCCAAGGGTTAAGCTGTCCTCTGGTAGTTTCAGATCTGAATATGAGATACAATCGGGCTAACAAGAAAGTCACGCATAATGGGCAGTCAATGGAATAACCTAGACTGTTCAGGAAGGGAGCCTTTTATTAGGGAAAAAGCTCAAACTGTGTAGTATTTCTGCATGCTCTAAAGGAAGATAATCATCAATACTCCCATTCATAATTAGTGAAATTAGATGAGGCCCATAAGTTCTATAACAACCCTCTGGAAGTGATCTGAAGTACAATAGTGATATGCACTGCCAATAAATATTGTGAACTTCATGTCTTCCACCGTGAACTCCCAAGGCTCTAGCTGCAGAAGGAAAAACAAGGAACCGAGCAACTATATGAATGAACAAGTAAACAACATATCCAAGGGTGTGATTTATACTTTGAATTCATGCAAGTTGATAGCCTTCGTGGCTAATGATAACCCCACAACTACACATAACAAAGAACATAAACTAAAAATAATGTACCTCTTTTTAACAGTAGCGGCAAAAGGTAGCGCCGTGAACACAATTCACTCTGAACTGCAAAATATTCTGAATGGAACAGGAATAGAGTGATTTAACCAATAGACAGTTCCAACATCCAATCATATCGCATATGTCATCTTTGCTGCAATCAATACCATCAAGATAATAGCTTGCTTTACCACTAATCAAAGCATCAAAAGGCAGTTCATTATTCCAAGATACATCCTTTTTACAATTTATCTCTGTTAAAACATTTTTCGATCGAACAAGATGTCTTACGAGTGGAGGAGAAGTATATTGGTACCGATCTACAAGAATAAAGGGGATATTCAAAGCTGTACTAATTACTGGGGAATTAAGTTGATGAGCCATACTATGAAGCTATGGGAGAGAGTTATCGAGCATCGCTTGAGAGCAATAACGTGGGTTTCTATGAACCAATTTGGTTTCATGTCCGAAAGGTCAACCATGGAAGCCATTTTCTTAATAAGACAAGTTATGGAGCGGTATAGGGAGAAAAAGAATGGTCTACACATGGTTTTTATTGACTTAGAGAAGGCTTATGATAAAATACCAAGGAATATTATGTGGTGGGCTTTGGACAAACATAAAGTCCCAACAAAGTACGTCAGGCTCATTAAGGACATGTACAACAATGTTGTGACTAGTGTTCGAACAAGTGATGGAGACACGGATGACTTCTCAATTAGGATAGGACTACATCAAGGGTCAGCTTTGAGCCCTTATCTGTTTGCCTTAGTGATGGATGAGGTCACAATGGATATACAAGGGGACATCCCTTGGTGTATGCTTTTCACGGACGATGTAGTGCTAGTTGATGAAAGTCGAATAGGAGTGAATCAGAAACTGGAGTTATGATGGGAGACTTTGGAGTCCAAAGGTTTTAGGCTCAGTAGAACTAAAACTGAGTATATGAGATGTGACTTTAGCACTACTACTCGGGAGGAGGAATATATTAGTTTGGAAGGTCAAGTAGTGCCTAGGAATGATACCTTTCGATATTTAGGATCAATGCTATAGAGAGACAGGGATATTGATGAAGATGTTAGCCATAGAATCAAAGCAGCGTGGATAAAGTGGCGTCAAGCATCTGGTGTTCTATGTGACAAAAGGGTACCACAGAAGCTAAAAGGCAAGTTTTATAGGACGGCGATTAGACCTGCTATGTTGTATGGTGCAGAATGTTGGCCTATGAAAAGATGACATGTTCAACAGATAAGTGTCGTGGAAATGTGTATGTTGCATTGGATTTGTAGTCATATAAGAAGGGATTGAGTTCAGAACGATGATATACGTGATAGATTAGGGGTAGCATCAATTGAAGAAAAGCTTGTCCAATACCGGTTGAGATGGTTTGAACATGTTCAACAGAGACCTCCAGGGGCACCAGTGCGTAGTGGAATCCTAAGCCAGGATAGTAATGTGAAGAGAGGCAGAGGAAGACCGAAGTTGACTTGGGTAGAGGCAATAAAAGGAGACTTGAAAGGATATAATATACCCAAAGACTTAGCCTTAGATAGGAGTGCTTGGAAAATAGCTATTCACGTGACTGAACCTTGATTGCTTCTACTGGGTTTCAACTCTAGCGTACCCCAACTTGTTTGGGACTTAAATGTTTTGTTGTTGTTGTTGTTGTAGTAAAACGTTTTCACCTTCCCCATGTGCAAACTATTTACTTGAGAGTTCACTAGTTTTTACACGAGTCTCCACATTCTGTTCCTTAGCTAAACATAAGGGATACCTTGATCCACTCTTGACTTTGGAATCCAATGGTGGCCTGGCTTCAGAATTTTTTGTTCAAGAATTTAATATCGCTTGCTCATTGCAGTGGTCAATTGATGCTTGTCTCAACAATACACAGATGCATGTGGGTAAAACATCATCCTTTGCACTTAATGGTTCTTTACCATGGTTATAAGCTTCACACTTGGTTTTGGCAATACAATCTTTGTCGCAACCAGGTTTATGGTAATCAGAGATTCCTTCAAGAAACTAAGTCTTGTCCAATTTCTCAATGGCAGACAGGTACATGCATAAAGCACTAGACAAATTGCCTATAAGTTGTTCCTGGAAATCTCCATCTTTCATGTCAAGTGATATATCTAGAGTCAGACTACATAGTTTGCATGAAATGAATGTGTCATTTTCTGCAAGATAATCCTGCGCATATTTAAGCTCACTCTCAGTTTTGTCCTAGAGCTACTGCTTATAGTACAATTGACCTAAAATAAATCCAGGTAATGTGAGACAAAAGGACCAATAGAGAAAGCGGCCAACAAAATGAAATGTGATATTATACCTTGCAATGACGTAAAAGCAATATGGAGAACTGGTACCCTATGGAAATGAGATATCTCTTTTCCTATCTATAACAGAACTTCTGCTTCAGCGGCATTACCAATCAATTCATGTATCATAGCAACCTGAATACATCAAATAATGAGCATCATACATAAAGAAATTGCTGCGATAGTGCCAGAGTGCCAGATTTGTATACAACTGCAGTAGATTAGACCATACCTGCAAAGTGCTTTCAAGATAGCATCTAAGTACATTCCATGGAGTAAGCAAAGATTCTTTCATGCTGGTTGATCTGGTGGAATCAGGCCAAATTTTAGTTATTGTTGGTCCCCATGCTTCGAGGGGCACATAACTTTGCTCACCACAACATTGGCTTGCCCTGCTTCCAATCCTGCCCAAATTAAGATTGAATTCCCTTTTTAGGAGTTTCTTGCGCAAATTGAGGGCTTCTTTTCCATACGAAAAGGACTATAAAAAGAAAAAAAAACATTGGGCGTTACCACTACATGCAAGCTAAAATATTAACCAACTCCACAATCTAGAATTAACTCATAACCACAAAGGATTTTGCACTAGTGTTTCACAACTAAATATAGAAGGCCAAATTGTTGTCATTGCCTGAGAAATATGGCCTCCTGATAAAAACTTTTCTGACAAATCATAATATAGATAGCCAGCTATGAAGATTGACTTGCCACTTGAAGTAACCTGCAAAATTAAAATAGGATTCGGAACTGAAAACATAAATCAGAGACAATGGTTACTAATTTAGTGTGATGCAACAGAACTTCAGAAACAAGAGATGATGCAACATTATTGACTTCATCAACACTCAAATTAAAACTGAACTTCGTTCCATTTAAATGTTCATATGATTGAGAAAAAAATAAGTCAGTGAGAAACATCCTCTAAAGGAACATAGATAGAGAAGGATGTTGTCCCTTGAAACAGTTCTTCCAAAATTCAGTACAGTAGCAATCAATAGAAAAATGTTGTGCGAGATTAGAAACAATTTCTGGGTCCATTGGGAGATGACAGCATGCATGACTAAGGCGCCCACTTGTGAACAAGAAGGAAAATATATTTTCATGAGATAAGCTTTCTTTCTTCCATATCACTATCAATTGCTTGCAAAAGTCAAGTTGAAGCTTAAAACATCCCTATGATGGCAGAGTAAATATGCATAATTATGTTACTGAAGGAAAGTACTTGCATCTCACTCAACCTCATAAGTCGAAAATATATCATGAACTTACCTTAATTGCCATCAAATCAATCATAGAACAAACAAATGGCACGACAGTTTTGGATAGCTGTTGAAAGGTCACACTAGGAGAAGAATGGTCAGAAGTTTCAAGCTTTGCCCACCAGCCAAGTGCACTCCTAGCATTACCAAGTACCTCCTATTCACACATAACACCCATTAAAAAACATCACATATATGTTGCAACATTTTACTAGATGTACAAGTGAGTGACCTCGTAAGGATAATATACTTAGTAAACACACTAGTATCTTTTTTCTCAAACAAACCAGGAGAGCTGCATATTATTTCATTAAGACGAGAACACAGCTAGTATCTTCAGTAGTCACCTCATCATCATTGCCTTTCTCCTTATCATCATTGCCCTCCTGAGCGCAATGTGCATATAAGCAGTGTGCAATAGCCAATTGATTGATCGCAGTTGAATTTCTTTGAGAGAAATCCGAAGCGATGTTTTGCTGATTTGATGAATAAAAATTAATCGTAAATATTTTTTTCTAGATAAATTAGAACTGTATCAAGTGATTCAAACTCACCGCTAGTAACGATATGGCTTTTGATAAAAATTCGAGGCAACTACTTATGTTTTGCATACCAAATGAATGAAGTACACCTGCCTTTCTAATAAGAAGGCAGCTGCTTATGTTTTGCATACCAAATGAACGAAGTACACCTGCCTTTCTAATAAGAACCCTTGATCTCTCCAAAAAATATTCTTCTGAAGAGTATATTTCATCCAAGAGAATATCAAAGATCCTTATTTGCATTTGAGCACAGAATATTGTACCTTGAGGTTCCATTGATCCAAATGCTAACTCCTCCTGAAAAGAACAATGTTGCCCAAAGAATTTAGCCTCAAAACAAAACAATTAAGATGCACCATAGTTAGTCCAAATAGAATACCTGCTCTACAATTAAGCCTAACAACTTCTTTGACAAGGGAGAGGGGTATGCCAAAAGGGAGTCAAAGAGAAGTGGAGCACCAGCCCCGTCTTGAGCATACTCAAAATCTTTGTATATAGTCTATAGTTTCAAAAACACGAATAAATGAAATCATGCCAATGAAGTGTTGCAAATAGTAAAATAGTTATTACCTTAACCCACAATTTGATCAGTGCCAAAGAACCACTCAAATACTCAGACATGTCATCGTCGACCAACAGTAATTGGCTCTTCACAACAATCTCACGTTTAACTTTTGTGCCACATCTATGGAGAACATCAACCATCTTTGCAATCCTCATAAATGCATCCACAATGATATCCTTTGTTGGGTTGTCTATAGTTTCCCATGGGCCTAGAGCCCACTATGTATGTTGGTGTATATGTACTCCCTTCGTCCGTGAATACAGGGCGTAACTATTT
Organism: Miscanthus floridulus; assembly: GCF_019320115.1. NCBI lineage: Eukaryota > Viridiplantae > Streptophyta > Magnoliopsida > Poales > Poaceae > Miscanthus > Miscanthus floridulus. The sequence continues at coordinate 105,981,265 of NC_089598.1, forward strand.
TTTTTTCAAGTCCGGGAATACAGGACAGCGGCGGCTCGGCGGCAGTTCACGCGTGCATGCAGCATTTAACTTGTGTCGCCCTTCTCCTTGGCTCCCACGCTGCATGCAGCTGGCCGTTACACTCACAGCGCATGCATGTTCTCTCGAGCGAGACTAGAAGTACTACTCCTATACGAAGGCAAGCACTATAAGTTCTCTGGATGCATCCTCTTTTCTCTAGTGGCCATCTTCTCGCTGCATGAGTAAGCAGCATCTTCTTCTGTGAGACTAGTGCAGAATCTAACATTTTTGTGCAGCGATGAAGATGGCAGAGGTGACTGCGGCCGCGAAGGCTGCTGCGGCGCAGGCAAGGCAGCAGTTCGCCATTGCTTGGCGCATGCGTCGGAGGGCATAGAAGGAGCTCGGTCGTGCTCGAGTGCTCCGTGTCTGCGCCATCCGCATGCGACGGCAAGCGCAGGCCGAGCTTGGCCGCGCGCGAGTGCTCCGTCTCCGTCAGCAAGTGGAGCTCCGCCGTGCGGGAGCTCTGTCCAACACTGGTGGAGCTCATCCGCTCACAATAATGGACGAAAGTGAAGCGGCCGGTGACGATCACGGCACCGACTCCGACAGCATTCGGTACGTTCCAGACTCGCTGCTCGGGGACACCTGTGTTCCAGATTCATTCGAGGACACCGAAGAAGAAGCTAGTATTGCTGCACACGTTGCTGCTGAAGCAGAAAAGGATGAGAAAGCCCTTGCGATTGTCTGTCCAATGATGTTTCAAATCATCTTCCCTAATTTTCCTGAACTACACAAGTGATGCGAAACGAGCGATGGTGTACTCTTGTTTTTTTAATCTAATCGGTTACATGCAGTAGGAGTACATTTTTGTGAAACACTAAGCTATACAACGATGAAATTCACTGCATCTTGATAAATTTCCTTATCTACTCGAAGCCTTATTGGAAGTTGCTGAATTCTCTCTAATGTTCCCTTCTTCATATGAGGGATAGCATAATGTTGCCCTCCTTTTGCACGCATAATCTCTATCATGCACCCTTGTAGTGTTAGGAACACACGGTTTGACCTGTCCACCGGATATTCTAAATACGCTTTTATCACATTCGACTCAATCTCTTGGATGTTTGATGGAGATGACTTCTCAAACAATGCCTACAGAGCTGCGAAAAATCCCAGATCTAAAACATTAAGATCCGGAGAGTTGGGTGGCTGACACATTAGCCGTATATCCCACCCATCTGCTTGTGCATCACGACAAAAATCGGGATCGTCAACTGCAATATGCGTCTTCGCGTTATCTTGTTGGATGAATATAGGACGTCCTCTTTCTTCAGCAGGCCATTTTTCTTTGATGGCTGGCAAGACCTTTTCAATGAGAAACTTTCGGATAGTATCTCTTGTGACCGATGTCATGGCCTTCAGCTGCATGGTTCCTGACTTCCTGTACATACAACCACGTTAGTGGAGTAACCAAGATTAGCAGAGTAATCCTAATTTAAATCTGGAACCTAAAATTAAACATCTTACCCCTAGGCCTGTTGGGACTTTTCCTCTTGGCTGGCTCCAAGTAAGTGAAGGGAAAAATCCCTATTTTGCCATCAAATGTGCATACGCCGTTCTCAAATCTTGGGCGGGCTTTCACGCCTAAAAACATCACCTTTTCAATGAAATTTTTGCTCTTCACAGTTCTTCGAGGGATCTGTTCGCCAGGCGCCAAGTAATAAATTTGGTTTTTCTTTGTCCGATAGAACCATTTCTCATCTATGTAAATGACATTATATAAGGATTTGAAGGTTGGATCATCTGGTATGCTTTGACTATCAAGCATATTTACGCAAAATCGCACACGTTCCTTCATGTTTTGTTCTGTTAAGGTGAACTTTATGGCATTTGTATGACGCCTAAACTTTCCTTCTTTGAGCCGGTCGTCATGCAAAGTGCTCTTTGGCATATGCAAGGCATTGGCTAGGTCACGAACGGTATGACGCTGTCTAAGCGGCACATCTTTTATGGCTTCTGGGTTAAATGGAATTTTTTTTCGACCACAAAATTTTTTCTTTTTGTTTTCAAAAGCTAAAATTCCACCACCAGTTTGTCCATCTCGCCATACGCGCTGGACAACTCTCCACGGAACACCCATATTAGTAGCAACGGACTTCGTTACTCCTTCCTTCATCATGCCTGGAGCTGATCTTTCTAAGCACATTGCATAGATGACCCTTTTTATGTCAGGAGGGTAGTGCCTCCTCCTCTTGATATTGTTAGGAGTGCCTACACACACAAAAAACATGCTCGTGTTCAAACAGCCGTACGTGCATGGGACATGCACGCAGCAACAAAAATAAATGGAAAAAACATTGAAGCCGGCATCAGAACGTCCATCGGGTACTAACCTGAATCGAATGCTTCAACGGCAGCGGCGTCATTTTGGTCCATGGCATGTGCACCGTTGTCCATTTCTTCAGTTTGGTCCATGGCGTGTACACCGTTGTATGCTTCTCCAGCTTCAGGTTGAGCCATGGCCTCTCCTTCAACTCCAGCTTCATCCGTGCCGTCAGCTGCGTCGTTGTAGATCTTGTCGTCATCGCCATCACCTGCGATGCCACTGAAATATTACACTTGGAAAGACGCACATGAAAACATAATCGAAACATAGAAATGGAAACCATGAGTACCTTCGTTGCCGGGGTCCCAAAGGAAATCATAGTCCAAATCTAGTACGCCTCCTTCAAATTCCTCAATTTCATCCCAATCAATAGGCTGATTCAAATCTAGACCGGACATTATGAGTAGAGGAGTAAGATGTGTGGTGTCCACTGTGAATAAGCATTCCCCTATTTATAGGAGAAACATACCGGAGGCACAGGCCATGGCGCCACATGTAAATCAATTTCCATTAGCGCCAATGAAAATTTGATACGCGCCAAGGGACTAAACAGGCACGCGCCAAGGAAGGAAATTTCCGTTACATGCGAGTGAAATTAGCGCGCGCCGTGCTGCAGTTTCATTGCCGCGCCAACGGGAAAGAAAATCCATCTGCATGCATGCAGCGCAGGGCAAGGGAATAGTCCGAGCCGTTGCTTTGGCGCGCGGAAGAGTGAATGGGCTTGCCGTTGATGCATGCACGCATATGCGACAGCTAATTAATTATACGCGGAGCCGAAGCATTCTCCTTGGAAGCCACAGCATTAAACTCGTTTATTGGTCTCGGTGAAAATGGAATGGCGCCCTGTATTCACGGACGGAGGGAGTATATTATTATGTGAAAAAGGAAAGACAGAGAGAGTTCTAGAGTTCCCAAAAGCTTTGTTGTTCTACATGGTGTCAGAGCCTGGCTGGGCGACGTCGGCGGCGACCGTCGCAGCGACTACGGCGTGGTGAGACCGTGCGAGCAGGCAAGAAAGGGCTCCTGCAGCACTGCTCGTGGGAACGGCGTGTGCGTGAGCAGGCAAAGAAGGGTCTTGGCGGAGCTGATTGGAATCGATGAGGGGAGCTTCCAAATCGAGCGATGGTGCTGCAGGAAGACATTGGTGAGTATTAGGAGCAACTCCTATAGTTCGAGGCGGAGTAGGCTGCTATGCAGTGAAGAAAGAGCAGCCACAAGTCTGATTTTCGAGTGTTCTGCTTCTGGGGAAGTTGGCCACGGCCCACGGCGGACGGTCGATCTGCAGGCAGCAGTCCTCAACGGTAGAAAGGCGCAACACAGGCTTGCTTGCTCTGCATCAGGAAGCAGGGAAGCTCGAGCCTCCATCAGGAAGAAGGGAAGCTCGAGCTGTGGATTGAAGGGATAGAAAGAGTGGTGTTTCTGGTGGTGGCTTGCTTGCTCAAGAGTAGACAGGGAGTCACTATGGTTGGGTACTGATTGGGAGTGGTAAGGAGGAGGATTGGAGCAGGGACTGAAGAAAGGCGCTGGTTTTGCTAATAGGAGAGAAATTTGGTGGCAGTTTACTGCTTGGCAGTGGTAGGACTGCAATCGAAGGTAATCCTGGGTGGATTTGGTGCTTCTTCTGATTTGGGAAAATAGAGGAGAGCACCGTGAGGGAGAAATTGTTGTCGACCTGTGAGGGAGCACCTCTGTGGATTTGATATTTCAGCAGCTGTGTTGGAGCATACTGTAGTTGTGCTGTTGCTAGCTAGTGGAGGTTTGAGTGCTTGAGGAAGAGGAGGTGCAGTGTGGTGATGCTCAAATTGAGTCCATATTGTACAAGATTTATGAGAGGTTGAAGGAGAAAAGAAAGGGGATTGGATTTGCTAGCTGGTGGAAGAGGTTAGAGAGAAGTTGCGGCTTGTGCTAAGCCACTGATTTACTGAGGGAACAAATTGATACTGCTACTACTGTGTAGAGTGATAGCAGCAACTAAGCAATGGCAGAAAGTGGAAGGATTGAGCAGATGTTTGAGAAGTTGGCTGACATCCTCACCGCTAAGGAACTTGTGAAGCTAGCTCAATTATTTTTGGCGAGGACTTCTGAACTAATGTCAGCTACAGAAGATTCAAATGGGAAGGAGAAGATGGAACAATTGCAAGGAAGCTCAAGGGGGAGCCAGTTTCCAAAGGAAAATAAAAAGGCGACTATGCTCGGCAATCTCATCAATCTTGCTCGTCCTGACAAAGGTACATCTTATGCAAATTGGATACTTGATTCAGGTGCATCTAGGCATTTCACGGGTGCATCTAGTGAGTTTGAATCATATAGTGCATATCCATCCACACATAGTGAGACTATTCAAACAGCTAATGGAACATGCCAACCTATTAAAGGTGTTGGTTCAGTAAAATGTTCTCCATCAATTACACTGTCATCGGTTTTGCATGTCTCCTCCTTTCCAGTTAACCTACTATCATTAAGTGCTTTAGTTGATCAAATGGACTGTCGGGTTTCTTTTGATCGGGAAAATTGCATCATTGAGGACAAGAAGACGGGAAAAGAACTTGGAATTGGCATCAGGTATGGTGGGCTATGGTTCCTAGACCAAAAGAAAGATGACAGGTTCTTGGGCGCTGCACTAACAGTAAGTATGAATGATGATGAAGCTAAAGTGATGCTCCAACATTGTCGATTAGGCCATTTATCATTTGATACTATGGTAAAAGTGGTCCCAGAGATGATGAGGAAGGTGGACAAGAGAAAGCTTGTGTGTGATGCATGTGAATATGGAAAGCATACGAGATCGACATATGTAAGCAGGGGTCTAAGGAGCTTATCTCCATTTATGCTTATTCACTTTGATGTGTGGACATGCCCTGTTACCTCTATTAGTGGAATGAAGTACTTTGTGACCTTTATTGATTGTTATTCATGTATGACCTGGATATATCTCATGAAACACAAGAGTGAAGTACTTCAATGCTTTCGGAATTTTTGCTCACTTGTTGGGAATCAATATTGATATGGAACAGAGTATGTGAACAATGAGTTTGGCAATTTTCTATCAGTTCATGGAATATTGCACCAGACAACATGTCCTGATACACCTCCACAAAATGGAGTAGCTGAAAGGAAAAATTGTCATATCTTGGAGATTGCACGTTCACTTATGTATACTATAAATGTGCCTAAGTTTCTATGGAGTGAGGCCGTGATGACAGCCGTATATTTGATTAATCGTGCACCTTCTAGATTGCTTGGATGGAAAACTCCTTATGAGATGTTACAAGGAGTGAATGTGTTTACTGTTCCACCGAAGCTATATGGGTGCACTTGCTTTGTCAGGGATCATAGGCCATCTGTGGGAAAGTTGGATCCACAAGCAATTAAGTGTATATTTGTGGGTTATTCATCAAGTCAAAAAGGGTATACTTGTTGGTGTCCTACAGAACGAAGGCTCTTTGTTAGTATGATGTGACATTTCGGGAATCTGAACCTTATTACGGGGAGAAGACTGATCTGAACTCCTTGTTTGAGCTTGGTGATCCAAGCATGAGTGTGGATGATCGAGAAGGAGTGGATGATATGGACATATTACAAGAGAAGGAAGACAATCAATCAAGGGCAACAAAAGCTATCAGCGGACTAATTCCAGTCTATCTGAATAATTCTAATGCGAATGAAAGGCAAGGAAATAGAAATATTGATAACATGGATGCAAGGTGAAAACTAGGCATTGTGCATGTTTATACTAGAAGAAAGAAAACTGCTGATGTGCAGTCTGTGGAGCAGCAAGTTGAGCAACCACAATTGGTGGAGCAGCAACCTTCTTCAGCTGGTGCTGTTGAAATTGGTGATGATGAGGTTGAGCAGTCTATTGAAACAGGGGGAGAAGAAGTCGACCTTTCCATTGGTTTGCCTATTGCTCTAAGAAAGGAAGCAAGGAGTACCGCTGGGAAACCTCTAGCAAGGTATGGCTTTGAGCACGACATAAGTAATTATGTCTCATATGAATCATTGTCTCCTGCATATAGAGCATTCCTTGCTTCATTACAATCTGCATATATTCCTAGAGATTGGAGAGAAGCAAAACAGGGTCCCAAGTGGCGTGAGGCCATGATGGAGGAGCTTAGAGCTCTTGAAAAGAATAAAACTTGGGACCTTGTGAAATTACCTGCAGGAAAGAAAGCTGTAAGCTGTAAATGGGTGTTCACTGTGAAGCAAACTCCTGATGGTAAGGTTGAAAGTTACAAAGCTTGACTTGTTGCAAGGGGTCATAGCCAAACATATGGCATTGATTATGATGAGACATTTGCCCCGGTGGCAAAGATGAGTACGGTGAGAACTTGTTGCAAGGGGTGGCCCTTGCATCAATTAGACGTAAAAAATGCTTTCTTGCATGGTGATCTCAAAGAGGAGGTGTACATGGAGGTTCCACCTGGTTATTCTAAGCCCGAGATGGTTGGAAAGGTATGTAGACTAAAGAAGTCTTTATTTGGCCTCAAGCAATCTCCACGGGCATGGTTTGATAGGTTTAGACGTGCCTTATGTGCAATGGGATACAAACAATGCAATGGAGATCATACCATATTTTATAAACATTTTGGGCGCAAGATCACTGTGTTGGCTGTATATGTGGATGATATCATTATTACTGGTGATGATGAAGCAGAGATCAAATGTCTCAAGGGGAATCTAAGTAGGGAGTTTGAGGTCAAGGACCTTGGTCAACTTAAATATTTTCTTGGTATTGAAATTGCACGAAATCCAAAGAGTATTGTTCTATCGCAAAGAAAGTATGTTATGGACTTACTTAGTGAAACTGGCATGCTTGGATGTCGTCCTGTATCAACACCGATTGATTCCAATCATAAGTTATGTGCTGAATCAGGTAACCCGGTGAACAAAGAAAGGTACAAGAGGCTTGTTGGACGATTGATATATTTATGTCATACAAGGCGTGACATTTCTTATGCTGTGAGTGTTGTGAGTAGATATATGCATGATCCTAGGAGTGGACATTTGGATGCGGTATATCGAATTTTACGCTATTTGAAGAGTTGTCCTGGAAAAGGACTTTGCTTCAGGGGTCATGGTCATTTGAATGTGGATGGTTATTGTGATGCCGATTGGGCTAGTTGCCCTGATGATAGAAGATCTACATCAGGATATTGTGCCTTTGTTGGGGGGAACTTGGTGTCTTGGAGGAGCAAGAAGCAAGCTGTTGTATGGCGTTCAACAGCGGAAGCAGAGTATAGAGCTATGTCTCTTGTTGTTTGTGAGATGTTGTGGATAAGGAGTCTCTTATCAGAGTTAAATGTACTAAGAAAAGGTGCTTCGAAGCTTTGGTGTGATAATAAGTCAGCTATCAACATTGCCAATAATCCAGTCCAACATGATAGAACTAAACATGTTGAGGTTGACCGTTTCTTTATCAAGGAGAAGATAGACGAGGGTACACTAGAGTTGAGTCATGTAATTTCGAGAGAACAATTAGCTGATTGTCTAACAAAGGGTTTGGGTGTAAAAGAGTGTGAGTTAGCGTGTAGCAAGATGGGGATGATAGATAGATATCACCCATCTTGAGGGGGAGTGTTGGGCTGTCTATAGTTTCCCATGGACCTAGAGCCCACTATGTTATGTAAATTATTATGTGAAAAAGGAAAGACAGAGAGAGTTCTAGAGTTCCCAAAAGATTTGTTGTTCTACATCCTTCAATGTATCCTTTGGCAGGACTTCAGTAATTCCATTCCCTTCTGTTATTGCTGATAGTCTGCAGTAAGATCGTCAGACGTACACCCATACTGTTTGGCACCAAACCTCTAATACATTTGGTGCCTACAGCAGTAACAATGGTATTCAATCTTATAGTAATAGAATATTATAAAAAGAAGGTCGTCAACTCTGAAAAAGTACCTCCTCAAACTGTCTAATGTTATAAAGTGTCACGCCAATGTTGTTGAGTGTAGATATTAAAAATTTGAGCTCCTCAAACATTAACCATGAGCTTGAAATGGCAAGGCAGACGAAGGATAGACTCTTCTGTATGAAAATAGAAGGCATTAACAGGTAATAGGGACAGTCCTAGAAAATTAATAACAGAAAGTAATTTAGCAGCCATTTTCCACAAACAGCATCCATACAGGACTATATTCAAGCAATTTTACCTGTGCAGATGTAATAAAAAGAGTTCTCAACATAAACACTTGCAGGCCAAAACCAGCGTTTTTGTTAGTGCACAAGCCGCAAAGGCGATCTGTAATGGCCTGTCAGTCTAAATTGATCAGGCTCAAACATAAATATTAAAAAAAGGCAACTATGCTACCTGAACAGCTTTGGTAGTATCAAAGGAAATTTTGATTGCTGAAACAAGGACATTCAGTAAGGTTCCACGATGTTCATGTAATCTCTCCTTGTCTCCTTCTGACATTTTTGCACAGCTGTTACAGCACAAAGAACAGCGTGTGAAAGAAGCGATAATTGCCAGTTCCAACAACAATACATCCATAATAACTGCAATAAGCATTATTCCCTAACTTCCTCACATGCATGAATTTATTACAGTGCCGATACTTCTTCCATACAAACCTACCTATAAGCTGTAAGGCTGGAATCAATGAACTGATTCAGTGCTGTTAAGACATAGGCTAAGTTTCCAGAAGAACATATTGTTTTTCCTTCAGAGAAGTTCTTCCAAACTGCATTTGTATGTTGCAATAGAATCTTGCAAACGAACTCTAAAGAATCCAAATATGCCATGAGAGATATATTATCATTTGACTGAGAATAAATGTGCTTCTTATTCGAATGACACCGGGTGCATCAATGAACTTTCCTTTGCAGAGCCATCTAGTGTAATGGATCTTCCATTGATAACATCAAAGAACTGTGCCAGAGTGCTAAGTGCTTCGTTTAAAGTTTTTATATACTTTTCATCATAGAGAAAATGTGCAGATACACAAAGGCGCTCATGACTTTCCATTTCCTGGGTACTGAAGTATAATCCAGTAGCATAAAGGAAAAGCACTGAGGCAGTAGGAGAGGAAACCTGAACATCGAAAGATATTGTGTTACATGAAACAATTCTAGAACTAGTATGGCATTCTTAATGAAAATTCAATGCCAATAAAACAATGCAGCATGTACCTCAGAGAAATAACCGCCTTGTTTATAGAGTAGTTCAGAAACGCCAAGACGTCCGTCCCTATTTACAGAAAGGAAGCACTGAGAAACATATGCCACAAATACAAGAAACTCATTTACAGCTTTTGGTAAGTCAGCCTCAAAAAAGTTGGCATTATGTTACAGCATGTAATGACGTCTTGATAGTAAAAGGCCCATTATGGAAAGGGAAAGACTACATGGAGTTGTTGGAGCACTTAATATATGAGGCGCATAGGCTAGAGCGATAGGTACACTAGAAATCTAATGTGAGACTAAGTTTTGTGTCTAGAAAATGACTTAGCTCATCAGACATTCAGAACTGCAAACAGATCTATTACTGAGACATAGATTATCTAAACAGAACCAAATTGTACGTAACTGGAAGATTCAATCTCAACAACAAATATAAGTAACTCATGCTCACAGTTAAGACTCGATGCTATATGAGTCTTAACAGAATAACATACTACTGAACAAGGTCAGCCTACATGTCAAAGCAAATTGTAATCCAGCATATATAAGATAAGATGGAAAGAAACAGTGTTTGGTAAGTTTGTTCGCTTGTTGAACAAAAATACATATAGAGACAGCCATTTTTTTCAAATTCAATATTGAAGAATGTTTCTCTATGTATGCGCGTCTGTAAAAGAACCTAACCCTACATATATTTGAAATGTTTTTTTTTTCTCGAACATAGAGGAGAGCTACGTGTATTTTTGTATTAAAGAGAGAAAGAACAGACCATTATAACCACAACCCCCATAGGTCCATTAGTATATAATTCTTTGCATTCAACATAATATACTATTATTAATATTGCTAGTCAAGATATGTTGGAGACCATGCTGGTGTACTAATGGACTTATACTTTTCATCAGAGTAAGTTGAGTAAAATCCATCTAGGAATACCATTTAAATGGTATCAGTAAACTAGATGGTAGAGAAATTACAACAGATTTCTGATAGGATTGATCTTAGCCAGGCCGGTCCAACGACCGGGGCTGGGCCCTGATCTTGCACTCTGATTGGGGGCACACAAACCAACCCATGGTTGGTGGCCCCCCGTCACGCATCGTTATAAAAGGAAGGTGAGGGCAGGGGCTCAGGACACGAGGTTCAAGATAGCCGCCACATCCCCACCATGGTCCTAACTCTACTGATCGAGGGAATGCTGACAACGATGGGAAGTGATACCACCTTTGAAGGGTCGAGATGGCGACTAGAGGGGGGGTGAATAGTCTTTTCTAAAACTTAATCGCGTCGGCTAACTGATACAAATACGGAATTAAAACTATCGGTCTAGCCAAGACTATACCCCACTATATATGTTCACTAGCACCTTGCAAAGATAACAATTATGCAACAAAGGTGCCGGGCTAGCTAGAGCTCACCTAACCAATTCTAGGAGCAAGGTTAGACAAACCTATGTCACTAGTACCTTAAGCAACAAGGGAGCTCCTACACATGCTAGTAAGCAAAAGCACAAAGCTAACTAAGCTCACTAGCAATGCTCAATAACAAGGCATCCAATGCCTAATTAGAGAGCACAAATATTTAGCTACACAAACTAAGCAATGTGACTAACAAGGTTACTAAAACCAAATTAGCCACGCAAGGGAGCTACTTCTATGCTACACAAGCAAGAAGGTAATTAGCAAGCTACACAAGCTATCTAATTACAAGAGTAACTACACAAGCTTAATATGTATAAAAGTAATTGCAAGCTTGTGTAATGGGGATGCAAACCAACGGGAAGAACAAGGTTGACACGATGATTTTTCTCCCGAGGTTCACGTGTTTGCCAACACGCTAGTCCCCGTTGTGTCGACCGCTCACTTGGTGGTTCAGCGGCTAATTAGCATCACCCGCTAAGCCCGCACGTCGGGCGCCGCAAGAACCTACCCCTTGAGTGAGGGTAGCTCAATGACACGCTTTACTAGAGTTGCTCTTCGCGGCTCCCGCGGGGCGAGCACAATGCCCCTCACAAGCACTTCTCCGGAGCGCCGCACAAGCTTCTTGCGTGCTTCGACGGAGACCACCACCAAGCCGTCTAAGAGGTGGCAACCTCCAAGAGTAACAAGCACCACCGGCTTGCAACTCGATCACCTAGTGTCACTCGATGCAACCTCACGATGCAATCGTACTAGAATCGCTCACTCACACAATCGAATGATCACTATCAAGTATGTGTGATGGAGGGCTCCCAAGCACTCACAAGCATGGACACTAAGTCCCTTGAGGTGCTCCACACCAGCCATGGCCGAGGGCCACTTCTATTTATAGCCTCAAGGGCTAAACTAGCCGTTACTCCTTCACTGGGCAACGGTCGGGCCGACCGGACGCTCTGGTCGTGTTGATCGGACGCTGGACCTCAGCGTCCGGTCGCCCGCAGACGACCACGTGTCCCGGTTCCAACAGTCATTTGACTTGACTGGACGCAGCAGCACTTAATTGACCGGACGTTGAACCCCCAGCGTCCGGTCGTTTCCAGTAAGCTCCCGAGCATGACCGGACGCGTCCGGTCGAACGTGATCGGACGCAGCCAGCGTCCGGTCACACTCCAGCTACTGCGTCACCGTACGTCAGCCTGACCGGACGCAGCCTTCCAGCGTCCGGTGCATTCAGATCCAGCGTCCGATCAGTTGACCGACGCCGGCATCTTCGCGACCAACTCGTTTTCACTTCTAACTTCTTCACCCTTGCACCAATGTGCTAATCACCAAGAATTTGCATCCGGCGCAATAGAAAATAGACATTCCATTTTCCCGAAAGCGCCGAATCACGCCTCGCAAGCTCGGCGAGAGGGAGAGAGGGACCCAAACCCATCTCACCCCTACAAACACCACCTCCTTTGTAAATGTGCCAACACCACCAAGTGTACACCACCATGTGTATGTGTGTTAGCATTTTCACAATCATTTCCCAAAGGATGTTAGCCACTCAACTTGCCACGCCACTCGATCCTAGCGACAATGCAAAGTTAGATCACTCGAGTGGCACTAGATGACCGATATGCAAACAAGTTTGCCCCTCTTGATAGTACGGCCATCTATCCTAAACCCGGTCATAAACTTCTCTACACACCTATGACCGGTGAAATGAAATGCCCTAGGTTATACCTTTGCCTTGCGCATTCCATTCCATCTCCTTCAATGTCGATGCAACACATGCACCAACATGATCAACAATGATATGATCCACTTCATATCATCACATGATCATATTGGTTCATCGATCTTGACTCTACTTGCTCTTCACCGTTGCCATCGTCCATCGGCGCCAAGTCTTGCTCAAGCTTCACTGCCACGCGGTCCATCACTCCAAAGCCTTCGACTTGCCCTTCACGCTTGCAAGCGGTCCATCAAGCCAAGTCTTGTCTTGATCTTCTCCACCTTGATCACATGACTCAATGTCATGTCTCATGTGCATTTAAGCTCCTTCATCATCACATGTGTGAGCTTTGCAACATCTCCAAGCCATTTTCACCTTCATGGCATATGTTGCTCACACACATGTACCTGTGGACTAATCACCTGTGTATCTCACATAAACACAATTAGTCCACCTAAGTTGTCACTCAATTACCAAAACCAAACAAGGACCTTTCAACCTTCGACACCCTCGTGGGCACGTTAGCTACCCCTACTCAGACACTCAAGACCACGTCGCTGCTACCTCGTTGGCGGCGTCATGGCCGTGACTGCGCTTGACAAGGTACATTAACAAGTTCTTTATCTAAATTTAGTTTAACCCGCTAGATCTGTACCTAGAGGTCCTATCAGTTTTAACATTGGTATCAGAGTTGTACAAGGGTGTAGATCTAGAGTTTGGGGTAGTAAATCGAGAAGAATTTAGAAGGAGATGACTTTTTCAGTTTCAAGTTTCAACCCAAACCCTAGAGGGAAAGCATCCAGGGGCCTACCTTGTTTCTCACCGGACGAACCAGCCGCAACTCGCCGGCCTGACCCACCACCGTCGCGTGGGAAGGAGACATCGCCGTCGTCGAGCGCGCGGGCTTAGGGCGCCGACGCGAGGTCACTCGACGGCGGTGCGCTCTCCCAACAGGGAGCGCGCACGAGCGAAGGGGCCTGTGGCGGTGCCACACTTCTCCAGTCACCACGGGAGGCCGTTCCTGCTGCTGTTGGTGCTTGGTGCGGCGTAGTGGGAGGAGGAGGAGGAAGCAAATGATCCAGGGTTAAGGGGGGTGGACAGCCGGTGCTTTTTGATCCACCGAAGATGTTGCTCGACCGTCGGATGGAGATCGATGGTGGAGGGCGACCGGGCTCATTTCGGCCCAGGCAGGGGAGTGTTTTCCCAGCCCAGGCCCAGGTTAGCCTGGAGCGCGTGTGCGTGCAGCGCGCGCTGATGGGCCGTGGGCCGATTCCTTGGCCGGACCACATTGCACAGTAGCAAAGTTTTTAAGTTTTCCTTTTTTAGAAGCATTTGTTTGAATGGGTTTTTAGTGAAATTTGGATGTTTAAATCTCTGCTCAATTTCCACCAACGTGATAAAATTTCCAGAGGGTAGGTGAGTACAATAAATGCTTCTGAACAAGAAGAATGTATTTTATTTTAACATTTCTGTTATGTTAATGTTTAATCCTCTAATTAAATTGGAACCAACGGAAAAATTTAATTAGAGGAGTAGTCATATTTGTTTAAGTTAAATTATGGTATTATTATTTTTCTTATCAACGTTGATGATAACAATATTATAATTTTATTTATGAGTTTAAGTTTGAAGTTTAAATCTCTAATAAATTTTGCACCAACGTGATCAATTTTTCAGACAATAGATAAGGACCAAGAAATGCTCCTAAACTAGTAGAATGTATTTTATTCTCATGTTTCCGCTGCAATGATATTGATTATCTTCTAATTAAATTCGAACCAACAGGAAAATCTAATTTTGAAGAATAATTATATGTTTTTCAAGTTAATTATGATATTGTTATTTTTCTATCCAACATTGACGATAACAATATTATAAGTTTATTCATGAGTTTTTTCATACATTAATTCTATTTCTGCTCAACGGTGATGTGGAATTAATGTAGAAAAATATTGTAGGAGTATTTATGATATTGCTATTTTTTAGGATTTCTCTCACTAAAGATTCTGTTGCTGATTAGTTTATTAATTTTCTGATTAAATTGGAACCAACGGGGAGATTTACTCGAAAAATGAAGTATAATTGAATGTTTTAGTCGTAATGACGAAGTTTTTGTTACCATAAATAGTAACATTCTCCATCATTATGATAAGAGTTGCAATGAGTCAGATGCATGTCTAATTCGACCAATGTTGGATTAAACATGTATGTTGCAGAGTATTCAAATTTATTTCTAAGTTTGATGTATTGAATGTTCAAACACTTCCTATGGCCTGAGAGCTAATTCTGGTATTCATGTCCCTTATAGGGAATTATCTCGCATGGCGGGAGAAGTTTGTGATGACTTATGTGTTTTTTCGTGTATCCCGCACAACAAGAGAAGTCTCAGGGATAGCCCTTATGCTATCCTAATATTGACCCTACATTTCTATTGTGTCATGGTCATTAAGCACTCAATGCGTTGCAGCCATAAGGGGAGCAATCCCAAAATCACACCATTGCTAAATCCTAAGAAGGTGGAGAGTCGGTTAATTGACTCTTTACAAACGTATGTGGGCACTATAATTGAGTAGCTCGTTGCGGAGTAATCTAGTAATGGTGGAATGCACATCTTTGAATGTATAATATGGCCACTAAGATGGAGTCATTAGACATGGATCGAAAGGAAAGGGAAAGATTAAGGCTTGGCAGGTTGAATCTATCAACTGAACTAAGCACATCAATTAGAAAATGAATTATTTGAATAACAATTCAAATCCTTCCTTGTATGATCATTTTGACATGAAATGAGTTTAAGGACAAAAGGAAGTTGCATACGAACCAAAACATAAGAAAACATGCGAGCATGACTTGCAGAAGTATTGCTAAGGACTTTGTTAAGTTCTCGAAGTGGAATGAGGAAAGTGTACTCCCATACGAATTAAAAAAATAACTTTGTTTGCTTGACATAGTCATGTGAATGAAGTAAGACATAAATATCTCCTCGTTCACAAGAGTTCTAAATGGTTTTCAAAATTATGGTAGAAAGAATATGCCATATTTCGAGGGGGAGAATTGTGAGATCAATTAAGAGTGAGATAAAGATCAATTAAGAAAGATAAGATAAAGATCAATTAAGAAAGATACTCTCTATTAAGAGTGAGATAAAGATTAATTAAGATGAATGTGACCGTCGGAGGAGTACAACGGTCACAATAATGATACCCCTAAGCAGAGAAATAGCTAAATTCCTAGACCTTTTACCGTTCCAATAGAAAGATAGCGTAGTCAGCCAGAACTCATACTAGACGAGTCTCAAAGATATTAAGGTGGTGCTTAAAGCGTCATATGAGGTTTTAACAGATTAAACCTGTAGGGGACCGTGACGCCTAAGAGAGGGGTGAATTAGGCAACTTAAAAGTCTAACTCTAAACTATGGCCTCTTTTTCTAACCCTAGCAAAACCTATGCAATAGATAACCTATCTAAATGTGCAACTATGATTTTGCTAGTGTGTTGTTATCTCTACCATAAAAGGAGTAATACAATCAATATAAATGTGGAAGCTAAAGAGCAAGGTAGAGACATGCAAACTTCCATCGACGACTCCAGTATTTTTTCCGAGGTATCAAGAAGCACGCAAGCTTTCCCCTAGTCCTCGTTGGAGCCCCTCACAAGGAATCCCTCACAAGAGCCAAGCTCCCGGTCGGGTAACTCCGTGGATAGCCTCATGCTTTCCCTACGTGTAAGTGGGTCTCCGACGTGCCTTCCCGCAAGCCTCTCCCGGATGCTCCCCGCCGTCTTTACTATCAAGTTTTCGGCCAAAACACCACGGCCCTTGTTCCCACTGGTACACGGTGGCGGCCACACCACAACCACGGTTGGTGTGATCTCGCAAGACTACAAGCCCCTCCGATGTACAACAATGGTGCGCGCACGCACCGAGTGGTAAGAGGTATGCAAACCTCACTAAACACTAGGTCTAAACCTAGAGCAAGCGCATAAACGGTGGTCTAATCAACCTAAGCACTTCACAAAGCACCTACGCTAATCACCGAATGAAAACACTAAGCACTATGCAAGTGGAGATCGCTAAAATGGTGTATCAACACCCTTGATATGTTTCCTCAGCTCCACACACTTCATTTGGCCGGTTGGGGGTTGTATTTATAAGCCCCACTGAGAAAGTAGTTGTTGGGGATGAAATCTCACTTTTCTGCTACAGACCGAACGCTGATCACGTCCTGACCGGACGCGTCCGATCATCTTGACTGTTAGAGCTACGATCAACTGATCGGACTCTGCCAGCGTCCGGTCATATGCCATCGGACACGTCCGGTCGCAATTTCGCCACTGTAGAACCTTTTTGTACTCGATCGAATGATGTTGTCCTCTGTCCGATCGATTTGCTGCCAGCGTCCGGTCCAACGTCCAGTTGCTGCTGCTGACGCCTGTTGCCGAGCCTCTTGATCGGAGCATCCGGTTGCTTTCCGCCAGCGTCCGGTCACCTCTGTGAGCTCATTTCTTCGTGATCTTACGTACGGCTTGGTTCCTATCTTCGTGCTTGGACTTTACTTGATATCTTGGGTCTTCTCTTATGCTCCTAGGGTCTTGCTTATGGTGTTGATCATCGAATCATCACGTCGCTTTCGTACAAGTCACGTCTTGCATCATACTGAACTACAAAACAATCACTTGCAAATTCATTAGTCTAATTTGGTTGTGTTGGTCATCAAACACTAAAATCCAAAGTAAATGGGCCTAGGGTCCATTTTCCTTACAATCTCCCCCTTTTTGGTGATTGATGGCAACACGATCAAAGCAAGCAAATAATAAAAATTTGGAATTTAAAAACTATCTACTTGCTAGGATGCAATACAAGGGGCAAGGTTATATGATGCTAAAAGATACTACTTGTAAGACTAGAAGATACCATTTGAACACTTATCTTGCCCTTGCTAAAATCCCCATGTGGTATTATGGATTTAAGCCACAAATTCTCCTCATTACATAGGCTAATCCATAATCCACTATCCTCTATTTCTCGGACCATTACCACTTGTAGACATCACTTATAGACCATTACCACTTGTAAATTATTATGATCTAGCTTTTGGTCCTACAAATTAGTGCTTGCTTTTGGTCCTCCAAATTCTCCCCCTTTGGAATCAAACACCGAAAAGGAAGACATTAGTAGTACAAGAGAGGGTCAAACTTTGTGATTCTTTGTATGTAGAGTGAAATAGGTCACAAAATTTGACTCTCATATTATATTGATTAAGCTCCCCCTAAATATATGCATACAATTGTAGAAGGCAAAGCATATGCATAATTGGTAAATTATTGCTCAAGGAAATTTAATCTATAAAATGCATGGAGAAAGCATATAAATATCAAAAATGAAATCAACATGATGATATCGATTTAGAAATACCACATGTGGAAACCAATTTGATTTCTACCACTTGAAATAGGTGGTGGATATTTGAAGTATGATGCTTAACTCTGGGGACTCCATTTTCCTTGCAATGAGACTACTACACACATGATAAGCTTGAAAAATGTGTTAGTCTCAAAGTATCCAACTTGTAGACTAACCTCCCCTAAATTTGTGCACATAAGTATGAAATACTTATAGGAAACATGCACATTGATTTTAGAATTAAAAATACCACTTGAAAGATGACATCACGTGAATGTGAGAGTCATTTTCGAAGGTGATATTCGGAGAAATTATCTACAATTTAGACTTTAGCACATATTAGATGAACAATTGTAAGGCAAGCTATGTGTCATGCTCCTAAACAATTTTAAACCATGTAGGTTTGCTCTAAGGGTTAAGAATAAAACCGAGCAAGCCTACCATAAGATATACCTAGTGTATGCATGACAAAAGATATAAGTATGCAAATACAAACATAGGTATAAAAAGTAACTAGATGCTTAAAGATACCAATTTGTAAGAAATACCACTTATAAGAAATGCAAATTGATACTACTTGAAGGAAATTGAATCTAGTTACCTAATCATGGGAAGGGGAATTTGGGTCCATAGTATTCACTAACCTACTTGACAATGATTTTGTCCATCATGATGCACCCTATTAAATGCACTCATACTTTGCCAAGTCTCCAAATTTCCCATAATTCATTGGACTTCTCACTTCCCTTTCGGGATCCAAACATTTTTGTTGCTCTTCATGTTGGAAATGATCTCCTTTGGCACCCAAAAGCGTTTGACCCCATTGTTGGCTTGCTTGTTCACCTTGATGGCCACCACCTTGTCATATTTCTTCTTCTTCAAGAGATAAGGTGTGGAGGCCTTTTTGTCCACCTTGTTGGTGTAGGTGTTGGAGAGCTTGCTTGTTTGCTTTTTCTCTTTCTTCTTTGCTCCTCCCCCATTCTTCACCTTGCACTCATAGGACTTGTGACCTTCCTTGTGGCACACATAACAAACCATGAGTTGTCCTTCATCAAGCTTCTTCACTTCCTTGATGGTGTTATCTTGATGAAGTTGGGCATGCTTTGTCTTGCCTTTTACTTGAGTCAAGTCCTTGGTGAGGCGAGCTACTTCTTGCTTGAGTTGCTCATTCTCCTTTGCAACCTCTTGTGTGCATGTATCTACAACTTTCTCAACACAAACTTGGTTGCACAAAGATGATTCTAAACATAAATCATTACAAAAAGTAGAGGCATCCTTTTTAGACATATTAAAGATAGAACTTTTGTTTTTAGATACCTTGGTAGGGGTTGTACTAACGGCTTCAAGATTAGCAACTTTATTAGTTAGCTCATCATAATGTTTGCATACGGTTTCTATTTTAGCAAGCAAACATTTATAAGCATCTTGTGAGCTAGCTAACTTTTCTTTTAATTTTGCATTTTTCTTTACAAGTTGCTCATTATTGAGTGTGCATGCATTTGTTTTTGCACTAGCCTCAAGTTGCTCAATTTTAATAGATAGTTCAACATTGAGATTAGCAAAGTTCTCATATTGTTCAAGCAAAGTTTTATATGCTTCTTGTGAACTATCTAGCTTTTCTTTTAATTTTTCGAGCTTCTTTTGTTGACTAGTGCAAACTTTAGCATAATTAAGATTTTGTTACACAATTTCAACATAAGAAGGCATTTCATCATCACTATCACTCTTACTAGAGGATGAGCTTTCGTTACCTCGTGCCATAAGGCACATATGAGAAGAGCTTGATGATGATTGCTTGTGCCCTCGCCTCTTGTGATGGTGTTCTTCTTCACTTGAAGAATCATCCCATGACCTTATTGATGTGAGAGCTTGGTTCTTGCATGCCTTCTTCTTTGTCTTAGGTGTAGGCTTGTTTGGACAACTTTCACAAAGTGCCCCAACTCACCGTATCCATAGCATCCTCTCTTTCTTTGCTCATTTCTTTGATTGGTAAAAATGAGATCTTGGATTTGAATGGGCACACCCTTGACATTTAGCCTTTGGATCGTCTTCTCCACCTTGTTGATTAGTTTGATTGATTCTTCATCAAGGTCGGAGGTGGAGGAGGAAGATTGATCATCTTCACTTGAATCTTCATCATCATCATCATCGTCGTCCTCATCTTCTTCGTCTTCACTTGAGGAGCTTGAGCTTGAGCTTGTCTCAACTTGTTTGTCCTTCATCTTCTTTTTCTCACTACATGCGAGAGCTTTGCCTTTGCTTGATGAAGAGGCTTCATCTTGACCCATCTTACATGACATTTCAAATGCCACTAACTTGCCGGTGACTATGCCCGGGGTCATGGTGCTCAAGTTCTCCATGTTGTGAAGGATGGTGATTATGCTTGCATATTTCTTTTGTGGTAGCACGAAGATGATCTTCCTCACGATGTCCGTATCATCTAGCTTTGTTAATCCTATTGAATGGAGCTCATTGATAATTAGATTCAAACAAAAATACATATCACGAACAAGCTCATCATCATTCATTATAAAGAAATCATAATTTTGTTTAGCTAGACAATGTTTTTGCTCATGGACATTAGATGTGCCGTCATGGAGCTCTTGGAGTTTTTACCAAATTTCATGTGCCGTATTTAAAATGAACACTTGGTTAAACACATCCATGCTAAAAGATTCAAACAAGCAATTCTTAGCTCTAGCATTGAAATGTATTTCCTTTTCTTTACTTTTTGTGAGTTTATTAGGATTCTTAAGGGGTTTCATCCCATCATGAGTGACTCTCCAAACTCCTAAATCAACCGCCTCAAGGTAGCAAGCCATTCTAGCTTTATAATAGAGAAAGTACCGTCAAAGTACGGAGGCCTAGAGATATCCATCCATAAACTCTAAAAAGTGTCGGCTCAATGACGGTTAAGCCAAAAGTCCAAATTGAGCCAACTGGCTCTGATACCACTTGTAGGGGACCGTGACACCTAAGAAGAGGGTGAATTAGGCAACTTAAAAGTCTAACTCTAAACTATAGCCTCTTTTTCTAACCCTAGCAAAACCTATACAATAGATAACCTATCTAAATGTGCAACTATGGTTTTGCTAGTGTGTTGCTATTTCTACCGTAAAATGAGTAATACAATCAATATAAATGCGGAAGCTAAAGAGCAAGGTCGAGATATGCAAACTCTCGTCGACGACTCTGGTATTTTTACTAAGATTTCGAGAAGCACGCAAGCTTCCCCCTAGTCCTCGTTGGAGCCCCTCGCAAGGAATCCCTCGCAAGGGCCAAGCTTCCGGTCGGGTAACTCCGTAGATAGCCTCGGGCCTTCCCCACACGCAAGTGGGTCTCCAACGTGCCTTCCGGCAAGCCTCTCCCGGATGCTTCCCGCCGTCTTCACTATCAAGCTTCTGGTCAAAATGCCACGGGCCTTGTTCCCTCTGGTATACGGTGACGGCCACACCACAACCGCGGTTGATGTGATCTCATAAGACTACAAGCCCCTCCGATGTACAACAATGATGCGCGCACGCACCGAGTGGTAAGAGGTATGCAAACCTCACTAAGCACTAGGCCTAAACCTAGAGCAAGCGTATAAGCGGTGGTCTAATCAACCTAAGCACTTTGCAAAGCACCTATGCTAATCACCTAATGAAACACTAAGCACTATGCAAGTGGAGATCACTAAAATGGTGTATCAACACTCTTGATATGTTTCCTTAGCTCCACACACTTCATTTGGCCAGTTAGGGGTTATATTTATAAGCCCCACTAAGAAATTAGTCGTTGGGGACAAAATCCTGCTTTTCTGCTACTGACCGAACGCTGATCAAGTCTTGACCGGACGCGTCTTATCGTCTCAACCGTTAGAGCTACGATCAACTGATCGGACGCTGCCAGCGTCCAGTCATATGCCACCGGACGTGTCCGGTCGTAATTTCGCCGCTCTGAAACCTTTCTGTACTCGATCGGATGCTGTTGTCCTGCGTCCGGTCGATTTACCGCCAATGTCTGGTCCAGCGTCTGGTCGCTGCTGCTGACGCCTGTTGCCGAGCCTCTTGATTAGAGCATTCAATTGCTTTTCGCCAGCGTCCGGTCACCTCTATGAGCTCGTTTCTTCACGATCTTGCATATGGCTTGGTTCCTATCTTCGTGCTTGGACTTTGCTTGATATCTTGGGTCTTCTCTTGTGCTACTAGGGTCTTGCTTATGGTGTTGATCATTGGATCATCACGTCGCCTTCGTCCAAGTCACGTCTTGTATCCTATTGAACTATAAAATAATCACTTGCAAATTCATTAGTCCAATTTGGTTGTGTTGGTCATCAAACACCAAAATCCAAAGTAAATAGACCTACGGTCCATTTTCCTTACAAAACCCAAATAAGAAATTTAAAGATACACTATCTTTATAGAAGATGGGGTAATCTGAGAGAGCATGATATGTAGAGACCTAAGACTTGAAGAGAAGTGGGACTACGCGTCCACTCCAGTGATTCAAGAGCAACAAATTTCTTAATACCTGTTGATGATGTATGGCTTATACCACACTTGTTGTTAGCTCTTCAAAGAAGATAAATAATGTAAACAAGGATCTTATTATACAGGAGCCTATAGAGTCAATTGACTCTTGGTTATGAAGAGCTACAACAGTCCCATATGAATGAAGTGCCAGTAGCTGAGGCCTTGGAAGGTCTCAAAAAATTAGAAAATCAGCTATTTCTGATGACTATGAAGTCTATGTTAGTAAATAAATTCAAATGGAGTGTGATTCCACCTTATTTAAAGAAGCCATGAGAAGCATTCACTCGTCTAAATGGCAAGAAGCTATGGAAGATGAAATGAAATCGATGAATACCAACGATGTTTAGGACCTAGAATAATTTTCTAATGGAGTCAAAACAGTAAGCTGTAAATGGGTCTACAAGACAAAATGTGACTCCAAAGGGAATGTGGAAAGATATAAAGCATGACTTATAGTAAAAGGCTTTACGTAAAGAGAAGGAATAGATTACAATGAGAGTTTTTTCTCCAGTCTCATGTAAGGATTCCTTTAGAATCATAAAGCGTTAGTGGCACATTACAATTTAGATTTACATCAAATGGATATAAAGATGGCATTCCTCAATGGGGATTTATATTAAAACATTTACATGGTACAACCCAAAGGTTTTATCATGGAAGAAAAAGAACGTATGGGATGCCTCCTACAAAAATCCATTTATGGATTAAAACAAGTCTCTAGACAGTAGTATTTAAAGTTGATAAAACAATAAGAAAGTTTGGGTTTAAAGAGAATGAAAAGGATAATAGCATTTATGCAAAGTTCAAGAATGGAAAATTCATTTTCCACATCCTATGTATAGATGACATCCTACTCGCTAATAGTGATGTTAATCTGATATAGGAGAAGAATAAGTTCTTGTCTCCAAGTTTCAATATGAATGATCTCGGTGAAGCGTCATTCGTTCTAGCAATTAAAATTCACTGAGATAGAAGAAAAATGAATATTAGGACTATCATAAAGGCATACTTAAAAAAGATTCTAAAGAAATAAAGTATGCATGCGAGTAAAACTACGTCTGCTCCTATAGTAAAGGGTAATAGATTTGGGAACTTTTAGTATTCCAGGAACCAATATGAGATCAATCAAATGAACATGGTTTCATATGCTTCAGCTGTTGGAAGCTTTATGAGTGCACAAGTAAGAATTTACCCTGACGTAGTTCACATATCTAGGATATTTTGGCAAAAGTCTAGTCTAGATATAGATCACTGGAATAGAATTAAGAATGTCTTGCAATTTTGCAAAGTATTAAAGGCCTCATGCTGAGTAAGGAAGAACAAGTACTCTCAAATAATTGTGGGTATAAATGTTAAACTTTGGCAAGATGTGTAGAGAAATCCACAGTAGTTACTAACACTCGCAGTTAGAGTTTTATTATGGAAAAGCTCCAAAGAAACAGTTGTGGTATTATCAATAATGCATACCCATAGTATAGCTTATTATGAGGCTTGAGGAACAGGCAAAAGTGGTTAAGGGAATTTATACCTAAAATTAACAATGGTAGACAACAGCAATGACCATTTAAAGTAATTCACTCCTATGACAACAGATCAAGTGCGCTGCCAAACACATTGCCATTAAGTTGTATGTTATAAAGGAGAAAATCCAAAATCATTTTGAAAGCATTTGAGCAAATAAGTGCCAAGCAAGTACTTACGAATCCACTTATCAAAGGCTTACCACCTAGTACATTTAGAGAACACACAGTTAACATGGGTTTACGGGAAAGTTTATGATTTCTAGATACTAAGGGTCTAGAATAATTTAAAGATCTGTTTCAAAATAGGAAAGTGTATTGTAGTTGTTAATCTAACGGTATTAACTGTCATGATGAGGCACGCTCTATACACTGATCTATAACGAAATAGGTACCGAGTTAAGTGTTAAGTTTAAATCTAAAGTTCAAGAAATAAGGTGAGATTGAGGGGGAGATTGTTAGGATTGATCTCAGCCAGCCCGGTCCAACGACCGGGGCTAGGCCCTGATCTTGCGCTCTGATCGGGGGCGCACAAACCACCTCATAGTTGGTGGGCCCCCATCGCGCAGCGTTATAAAATGAAGGTGGAGGCCAGGGCTCAGGATACGAGATTTATGGTAGCCACCACAACCCCACCATGGTCCTAACCCTACCGATCAAGGAAACGCTAAAAGCGACGGGAAGTGCTACCACCTTCGACACCCTCGCGGGGGCGTCAGCTACCCCAGCCACGTCGCTGCTACCTCGTTGGCGGCGCCATGGCCACGACTGCGCTTGACAAGGTATATTAGCAAGTTCTCTATCTAAGTTGAGTTTTACCTGATAGATCTGCACCTAGAGGTCCTATCAATAGTGTTAACCTAAACGGATTAAACGAACAGTAAACGGTGGTAAACTGTTTTGTTTAGGGGGTAAACGGAAATTAAACGGTTGACCGTTTAAACGGTCAAAAAACGGAAAAAACTGCCTAAACGGCCTAAACGGAACGGAGATAAACAGCATTAAACGGGCTAAACAGTTGTTTAAACGGTCGTTTAGGCGAACACGAGGTAAATCTAGTTCAGTTTTGTATGGATAAATTTGTATATTTAAGTTTATTATATTTATAAATGTGTACACTTGATATGTTACATGCATAAATATCTATATTTGGTTCTTTTCACATGCATAAATATATATACATACCAAAATAATTAATTTTTACTCAGATAAATATATATAAATGCTAGAATACTTGATTTTTTACATGCACATATATAATTATATGTATTTTTTTAAAGTACAAAACCGTTTAGACCGTTTAACTTCGTTTAAACACCGTGTAAACAGGCTACACTAGTAGAGAAATGACCTTTCATCCGCTTCGATTTTGGGCTTTAGTCTTGGTATTTTTTGCGTCCGGGAGTAAAAGAAGAATTAGTCCCGGTTGGAGCTACCAACAGGGACTAAAGGCCCTTGTCCTGGCACGCTTTCGCAGCAGGCCACCTTTAGTCCCGGTTGGTAATACCAATCGGGACTAAAGGGTGACCTTTTAGTCCCGGTTGGTGTCACCAACCCGGATTAAAGGTCTTACACCCGGGACTAAAGGTACCCCACAGGTCAATTCAAAAGGAGAGTGTTCAGGACCCTGTCACATGTGGTGTACAGCTGAATTGGTAAGGAGTTTATGCGCGAGGAAAGAGGTCATGGGTTCGAATATCACACATCGCAAGAGAGGTCTCTCTATAATTTCTTTTATTTTTCTCCTGAGGATGGACCTTTAGTCCCGGTTACGTGACCCGGGACTAAAGACCAGGACCTTTAGTCCCGGATTCGTAGTCCCGGCTGGGAAACCGGGACTAAAGCCAATTCCCAACTGGGACTACAACCTATTTCTCTACTAGTGCTAAACGCTAAACGAATGGTGACCGTGTAAAGACTGTTTACCGTTTGGAAAACATTGCGTATCAATTTTAACAATTTCAAGTTGCAGCAATGGAAATGAAGTATTGGATTTTTACCTTTAAACACATAACAGAATCAGTGGTACACTTTAACAGATCAAGCAAAAGCCTTGCGCTCCCTCCCCAACTCAAATCCACACAAGAGCAAATCTTGCGAGCAACCTGCCACAAGGAATGAAAAAAACATAATGTCGCAGTTAACCAGCTAGTATATATAGCACACTGATTTGGTGAATAGCAAAAGGAAATCAGTCGCATCGTGACACATACTGCCGGCAAATGCTGAATCATTTGCGCGTTCACGCGTTGCTCTAACGTAGAGGCACAGAATCTATGCACCAGATCAGCACTGAATGACGAAGACTCGGCAACAAGGAAATAGCTGCACCGGGCCATTGCATCGACAAGCAGGGTGAGGTACTTCCTACTGACGTGTTCAGCCAGAATCCTGCACAAAAACATGTATAAGCTCCTCGTAAGGGTCTTGTTTACTGAATACGGAAAATCCGAAACCGAGGTTGGCGATCTCACCGAAGCCATGGCTGGAGCTGCTCAACGAGGACAAGAACACGTTCGTAAGTGGCGGGTTGCTTCACCTTCCCCTTGCTGGCACAATTAGCCAGGCAGACGGTGAGCTCGACCCCGAGCACGGCGACATCAGGGTCCGTACCAGCCTCCCCAACGACGCCAGGGTCCTGAATTGAAGAATAACGGAACCGACACTCTCAGGGCCGGCGCGCCGCCGTGACCTGGTGCTCGTCGTCGTGGGCGGAGAGAGCGCGGAGCGGAGGGCGTCCAGTGCGGCGGCCGCCTCCGCCCCGGCGCGCGCGAGGCGACCGAGCGACTCGAGGCAGCACGGCGTAGGGCTTCCCCGCGAGGCAGGGCGACACGGCCGCGAGGCAGTCCAGGACAAGGGCGTAGATGCCGAGGAGGTCGTCGTCGTCGCCAGTGCACGCGTCGCGCGGGCTATTAGGTGTCGCGCGGAGGAGAGGCGGGAGGAGCTGTACTGCGCTGCTGAGGAACGGCAAGAAGCGCTTCGCGAGGGGGCGGAGGGCGGTCGCCGCGTCGGGAGGCGGCGGCGGCGGTCGCCGCCCGGTCTGGCCCGAGGTGGGCAAGTGCGCGGTGAAGGGCTGGAGGTAGGCAGCGTAGCGGGAGTAGAGGCCGACGTGAGAGGACGGCGACGGGGACGAGAGGGCGGCGAGTAGGTCGGCGGCGGTGGCCTGCATTCCCGGGGGCTTTTACATATTTACCATTATTACGATCACCAAGAATCGCACTCTTAGAATGACGCTTACAAATTTAGCCGTTTTAGTTCATGTTCCTTTCATTTTTACCACTTTCACCTATGTGGCACACCAGCTCGTGCTGACACGCTGGCACCGGCACGGGAAATGACCCCGCTGCCCCCGGCCGTCTTTCAATTAGACGCTGTTCTCCTCCCCAAGTGACCTGAAGACGCTGTCGCCGCCCTCGGCGCGGCATCTGTTTCCGTTCGCGTACGAGCCCTCCTCCACGCCGGTGGGCAGCGCCCCGCGGCTGGAGCTCCCGCCGTGGCAGCACTCCGCCAGCGTGTCATCACAGCCGGCGGAGTCTCCACAGCAGCAGCAGGCTCATCAAGCGCCGTTGCAGCGCCAGCAGCAGATGATATCGTTCGGCGCGCCGACTCAGTACCACTGTACCAGGCGCAGCTGTTGCTGCCGGAGGGCCCGCAGCAGCAGCAGCATCTGCTGCGGTACTGGAGCGAGGCGCTGAACCTGAGCCCGCG
Source organism: Miscanthus floridulus (assembly GCF_019320115.1). NCBI lineage: Eukaryota > Viridiplantae > Streptophyta > Magnoliopsida > Poales > Poaceae > Miscanthus > Miscanthus floridulus. The sequence continues at coordinate 106,009,050 of NC_089598.1, forward strand.
CGGCGGGCTGGCCGCGCGCGGGCGTCCTGCCTTCGCTGTACCAGCACCTGCTGCGCGCTCCGCCGCCGCCGCCTCAGAAGCTGTACAGCGGCGTGCGGCAGCGGCACTGGGGGAAGTGGGTGGCCGAGATCAGGCTGCCGCGGAACCGCACGCGACTCTGGCTCGGCACGTTCGACTCCGCCGAGGACGCCGCCATGGCCTACGACCGCGAGGCCTTCAAGCTCCGCGGCGAGAACGCGCGGCTCAACTTCCCGGAGCGCCGTCGGGCTCCACGTCGTCGTCGTCGCCTCCACAGACTCCTGGCGAGGAAAACACGCAGCAAACGCCGCCGGACGCAGAAGGATCGTCGGACAAGCAGCCACAGCCTACTGTTGCGACATCGTCGTGGCTAGAAGGCAGCTCTGGTGAGACGACCTTGCCAGACTCGGGTCAAATGATTCACTCGCCGGAGGCTCCTGCTGGCAGCGAGTGGGGTCCGGCCGACGAGGCATGGCTCAGCGCGTGGGGCCCAGGAAGCTCCTTCTGGGACTACGACATTGATAGCACTCGCGGCCTCTTTCTCCATCACGGGCGCTTCGCCGGTGATGAGGCCGGCATAAACACAGCGACAACTGCGGCGGCAACCGGGACGGACATGTCATGCGATCACGTCCCGGTAACACCTGCCTCTTCTTCTTCCCCACTGCACTCACAGTCTCCTCATTCGCCTACCTTCATGGACTAAACAGCACATCCAAGTACCTTTGCTGATCTCATTCTTTTTCTTGCACGTTGATTACTTGCAGAAATAGCACTACCTAGTAGGATAGAGATGCACGCAGGTTTCAGTTTTTTTAGACAACTTGCGGCATCACACAAATGAGTAGTGTTTAGACATTTCCTATACTCTTCAATGTGTTCTTCAGTTTGTTGCAACATTACGTCCCCACTATCTCCTGTGAAATGGCTTCGTCACTAATTTAGCTATGGATTCCTACTTTCCTAGTGTTGGGAAAATTATGTTGATCAGTTTATGTACGTTGTACTATATGTGATTTATTTCCATGTACTCTTACCTTTCATACACAATTTAGGGTTTCCACCATGCATTGCTTTGAAATGTCAGGCATCAAGTTGTGCGTGCATCAAGTTTTGTGATTACTTCAGAATTCTTACATCTGGAGAAGATGGCCGAGGGCAGCGGGGTCATTTCTCGTGCCGGTGCCAGCGTGTCAGCACGAGCTGACGTGCCACATAGGCGAAAGTGGTAAAAATGAAAGGAGCGCGAACTAAAACGGCTAAATTTGTAAGCGTCATTCTAAGAGTGCGATTCTTGTAAGTGGCGATCGTAATAATGGTAAATATGTAAAAAGCCTGCATTCCCGTGCGCGATCAGCGGAGGAGCCGCGTGGCGGCGTGGGGAAATTTGTATTAGGAGGGGGAAGTATTAGGAAAGGATAGGAGTATAGTGCATCCTGGGCCGGGCCCAATGGGAGTGCAGGTGCTCGGAGCCTGGCCCGTGTGGAAGGAAACAGGCTGCTGGCGAGCGCTTTCGGCTTCCGGTGTGATGCACCGAGACGGCCGTATAGCGTACAGCACCGCATGGATGCCGTCCACTTGGGCAACGAAGGGCAACCGGGTCCGTCGCCGCAGCTTCCGGCCGCGCCGGGGCCGAGGAAGACGAGAGGGATCGAGGGAGAGGCAGCCCCCGGAGCCCTTCGCGAAGGTTCAGGAATGGTGCACTGGGTTAGCGACAGTGATGGCAATTGGGAGGAGGCAGCGAGCTTCAACGCTGCTCTGGTGCGCCGGTTGGGCCATCTGCCGCTTTGGTTCACAAGTATATGGACATGGGTTTCACGGTGTTTTGGTTCTAGAAAAAAAAAACTTGTGCAGGCAACCACAAACAAAAGAATCCAAATTTAGAAAAAGTGCCCCATGGCAGCTTGGTTTGTTTAGGTTTTCCATAACCACAAGACGTACTCAAGCCTATGCCTGTAGACTGGTGTACAGTGTAATGATGAGCTCAGTAAAGCAGTGACGTCATCAAGAAAGTAATCACAAATCAAGAGCACGATGCATCAACAGCAAGGCTATGCCTGAAGACTGGTGTACAGTGTATTGTTGATAAGAGAAAGAACTGGTAGTCAGTAGTCACGGCACATATCAAATGATATCATCTCTCATTTCTTTAAATTCAAAGTGCAGCCTCCCTAAAACAGAAACCTACAAAATATAGGTCTGATTCCTTTGACCTTCCCCTAACAATCTTTCTCCTTGCTGAAAACTTCTAGGGCCTGTTTGGATTGGAGGGTTTTCAAAGGAAATTCGTAGGAACCGGAAAACAGAGGAAAGGAAGTAGAAGTGAGTGTTTGGAACGGAGGATTCACGTAATCCCTTCCCTATGGAATGCTGTAGCTTGCTAGCGATTTCACAGGAATAAAAAACTCCACTCGCATCCAAGGTTTTCTTTTCCTTCACGGAAGGCTGAGACAGCGCGTGTGAGAAGAGGAGGAAAAAAACGAGTTGTAGTCAGTACTCATATTTGCCTAAATCTTATGATTCCTATGTTACGAATTCCTACATTCCAAACAGCCTAAATTTTCTGTTCCAGTGTTTTGAAATCCCGTAGTTTTTCACTTTTCATCATACCTTATTCATGCGTTTTTTCCTATTTCTGCGTTTTGGATTCCTTCGTTCCAAACAGGCCCCTAATAGCTAATCAAATCATTTATGATCATCACACAATCTTGTTCTTCGCATTGCAGACCTGGACCTGCAGAGAAGGAAGGGGGGGGGGGGGGGGGGGGGGGGGGGGTGGTTCACCATGTAAGTCCGCATGCACGCGTGCTATTTGTGCGAGAGAGATTAAAAAAACATCACGGTGATACGAACAAGACTGAATAGAACCTAACATATAATGAACAATCAGTGATTTCTATGACTAGGACATTCGTTGTGCTAACACCAGTGCCACAAGGATCATCATCACCAGCCATCTTACTACCTTAGTTTAGTTCTTTGGCTACCGTACAGATTGTATAGAAGCTTGAGGGCTTGTGATCTTACCCCCATGGGCCATGGCTCCAATTATTCCCATGCTTTCCCTAACAATAATGTCCTGCTGGATTAAATTTTTCATGTATGCGATATTTTGTCCACTGGTCTCCTGCCATCCTCAGTCCTCGAAAATTCTACCAGACAACTAGCTAGAATTAGTGTGAGATTATATCGATTGGTTCTGAATAGGCAATGTGGCACAACTAGCTAGAATTAGTGTGAGATTATATCGATTGGTTCTGAAAAGGCAACGTGGCAGTGAATCCTGCCTGCCATGGCTTCAAAACAGGGCAATGAACCAGCCAGAGATTTGCTTCCTGGAACCTCACTAGATTGTCTAGGCATGATATTATAATAAGCAGGTTCGTCTCAAAGAGTAAAATGAAATGATGTGCCCTCGTGGGCACATATTATAAAAAGGACGTACCCAGTGCAGAGAGCTCCCGCTCTGTACGGGGTATGGGAAAGGGTGTCAGTGGCAAGCCTTACCCTCACTTATAATGCGAGGAGACCGCGACTCGAACCCAGGACCTTCCGGTCACAGGCGGTAACACTCTACCGCTTGCACCATGCCCGCCCTTCCATGGACACATATTATCGAAAACAAAAATGAGCACACTACAGAGAAAAAGGCATCTTTAACTTGTTTCTTCCTAGTCTTTTTGCGGTAGGTTTAAGTTGTTTTTTCAGTCTAAAAATTGATGTTCAACCTGTATACACATTAATTAACACATTATATTATGGTAGCAAAAAAAAAAACCTGACATCTCCAAGACTAGTTATTCCATCTACTACCTAGCAGGATCCACGAGACAAGGTTGAGCACATTTAGATTTAGCACAGCAAAAGAGGAACAAAATACCATACCCCACTACGGCTTGGGTTGAGCATCGGGTTCCGAGGAAGCGGCTGAGGTGGTGGTACACTTGTTGCTGCGGAGGTCGTCTATGATGCCACCAAGCTCGCGCCGCGCGGACTCCCTTCCAAACATGAAGCCATACCTGCAGCACAAGAGGCATGGCGCGGGAGATCTAGAATGCTCCGAACCAACGAGAATCCTCAGGAGGGGAGATTGCGGGGTACCAGAAGGAGACGGCGGAGAAGACTCCCGCGGCTGCCACCGTCTGCAGCAGGGTCAGCTTCTTCGCCTGCATCGCCCGCTGAGAATTGGGAGAGATGGGAGTCGGGTCAGCCGCTAGCAGCACGGTCCACAAATTCACACGGCTCTCTGCTCAGTAAGGTTGCATAGGAGATCCGAGATAGAGAAAGGCCGAGCGAGCCCACCTCCGTTTTGCTGTGCCACCGCGAGGTGTTAGTTGGGGAAGACGAGGCGACCGAAGGCGGCGATGGTTGGGGAGGCAGAGGGACTGAGGATTGGAGAAAGGCTGCCACCTGCCGGTGCCCGCACGAGACGACCTTCGCCGGCAAGGTAGCAGCAGAATGGGGAGGTGCCGGCGGCGGCCGACGAGGGGTTGCGAACTTGCAGTTCTAGCCGAGCCCACGGCCCATGGGATGGAGACGCGACTAGGATGAATGGTTGGGCTGGGCCTTTGGGCTTTTTACTGGCCTTCTCATAGATCGGGAGTTTTCGCATGGAAAAAGTCTATTTTGTCTCTCGAGGCCTCAACCATCCTAAAAGTCAGTTTTTCCTCCCTAAATTAGAAAATCAGATATAAATCCTCCATCATCTTTTCAAACCGGACATAAGAGCTCCCTGGCTGTTTTTCTAGGTGGTTTTTCTCTTTTTATTTTATACTTATTTTAGCTGAATCCTTAAAAAATCATAGTAAGTTACAAAAAAATCATAAAATTTTAATTTTAATTTTGTTGGACTCCACGTGAATAAGTCTACACGGTAAACATATGATATGGAATGTTTTAGTACAAAATTTTTTTGGGGCTATTGCGTTCTTGCCCCTACTTTGACGTCTAGTTGTGATTTTAACCCTGCTTTTGTCATCGTTGTGATTTTACTCATGTTTTTTGAAAACGAAGCTTAAGTTTACCCCTATTCCATGAATAGCAGTTAATGATGTCAAAAAGGCTCAGTAAGGATAAGTTTGTCCATGCGAAATTGCCCCTACTTATCTGAATACATTGTGATTTTATCCCTGTTTTTTTTTAAATTGGCAGCATCATTGCACAGCAGTACACAGGAGCTGACGTCGCTGGCGCAGACGCCGAGGCGGATCTTCAGAAGTGGCATGGGTGCGGCATCGGCGCCCGCGGACCAGCAGCACACGCTGTAGTCGCTGGACGCGACGCCGCACGTGAAGTTGCCGCCGGCGATGAGGAACTAGAAGGAGATCCCAAGCGCCGGCTCGTACAGGGTGGTGGTGGGCCCCCTGAGGCTCCAGCACACCGCGATGTGGTTGGGTCGACGGAGCGCGCACGCGTGGGAGTCGCTGACGGCCAGGGCGTACCCGAAGAGGTCCCTTGGCAGCGCGCTGGTGGCAGAGGCGTTCGCCGCCGCGCCGACGTCGTCTGCGCCCAAGCAAAGCGGGCGCCGGAGGCGAGGACGATGCATGCTCGGGAGCCCCCCGCGGCGAGGTACGACGCGGCGGTCGCGTTGGCGAGCCCCGCCTGCACCGCGCTACCCTGTGGGCCCCAACATCGGGAAGACGCGTTGGTCTCGACGGCGCAGGTGAAGCCGTCCCCGGAGATGAGCGAGCGAAACCCGCCGTCGGCCTATGCGGGGAACCGGTCCCCGCCGACGGTGAGGTCGGTGAGCGGGTCGGGACCGTTGTAAAGCCGACGGAGCTGCCCCCACTGCGGCGCGGGCGTGGACGGCCAGCAGAAGAGCACGGCGCCATCGGCCTATAGGCCGCGCATGAAGCCTCGCCCCGCGGAGACCTCGGCGAAGGCGATGATGGACTGCACGACGGGGTTGGAAGAGGCGGAGGAGTTGGAGGAGGAGTTGGAGTTGGAGGAGCCTAGGGGCCGCGCCCGTCCCTCGTCGTCGCCTAGCCACACCCCCACGCCCAGCCGCTGGGCCCTGGCCGCCCGTTGCCCGGGCGCCTGCCCGCCCGACAAACGAGACCTGGCCGCTCGGGACCACGCCCATGCCCTCGTCCGCGGTGCAAGGAGCCGCCCAGCCGCACCCCACGCCCACGCCGCCCACACCATGGCCGCCCGACGCCCGAGCGCCTGCTCGCCCGACGAACGGGGCCTGGCCGCTCGGGGCCATGCCCGTGCCCTCATCGCGTGGCGCAAGGAGCCACCTAGCTGCACCCCTATGCCCACGCCGCCCAGCCGCACCCCATGCCACGCCATTGCTAGGGTTTTAGAGGATTGACGTGAGGAGAATGAGAGAGATAGAGAGGATATGGTAGAGGATGAGGGATTGGGGAGGGTATGAGTGGATAAGGGGTATTGTTGTCCTTCGGTCTTAATGTGAAGGTTTTTGTTTTTAATTTTTTTTTATTCCAGATACAACTAACAGAGTTAAAAGTAAGGGTAAATTGAGCCTTAGTAGTTACAAAGTAGGGGTAAAATCACAACGATGACAAAAACGATGGTAAAATCACAATTGGACATCAAAGTAGGGACAAGAACACAATATTCCCATTTTTCTAGCTTTAGATCTATGCTTTTTCTGTGATTAATTCATAGATGCAATTTCTGTGCTCCTATTGCGGTGAATTTTTTATGGTGGCCTAATCATGTATGCTTGAGATGTACTAAAAATGTAATGCTCGTTGAATCATGTATGACTGAGTTATAGACTTATTTAGGTTTATGCTTATTAAATAGTTTTAAAATAATTAAAAGTGTATAAAAATAGAAAATGTTTCTTCTCTGTGTAATTTTCTATGTGACAACATGATTATGTTATGTTAAGTGTTCATAAGATATAACAATAGTAATATTACATAGAGAACACATATTTTCTATTTTTACACACTTTTAACTATTTAATGAGTATAAACCTGAATAAATCTATAACTCAATCATACATGATCCAAAGAGCATGAATTTTACTACATCTCAAGCATACAATGATTAGTCCACCATAAAAAATTCACCACAATAGGACCACAGAAACTGTAACTATAAATTAATCACAGAAAAACATAGATATAAAGTTAGAGCAAAAATTTTGTACTAAAGCATAACATATCATAACAAAATTGGATTTTATATTTTATGATTTTTCTATAATTTACTATAATTTTTAAAGATTTAGCTGAAATAAATATAAAAGAAAAAGAGAAAACCACATAGAGAAACAGCCAGGGAGATCATATGTCCGGTTTGAAAAGATGGGGGAGGAGTTATGTTCGGTTTTCTAGTTCAGGGAGAGAAAAGCTGACTTTTGTAATAGTTGAGGGAGACAAAGTAGACCTTTTCCTTTTCGCATCTATCAACTTTGAGACCACTTCAGTTCCTTCCAAAATAGAATGATTTTTTAAGAATCCTGTCCACAAAATAGTACTTCTGTTTTAAACTGTAAGGGTACATTTGAAACAAAGGATAGAAAACAAATGTACCGAGAAAAAACGCAGGAAAGGATAGTAGCAAGATAGAGGAATAGAAAACCCAGGAAAGGAACTAGAGAAGCCGTTTGGAATATAGGAATCTATAACAAAGAATCTGGGAATAAGGTGAATAATAGAAGATGTTAGGACTTACTATAATAGTTTACATGATCTGATTACACGTGTTTTATCCTAATGCCCTCTTGCATGTGGGATCCCGGTCCACGGACGTATTTCATCCAGAGCTGCATGTGTGCCATGGACCAGTGACCTTATGCTCTATGAGCTTGATTGGTGCTTGAGCATGCAACCACGCACGCGACCGCTGCAGGGAAATTTTCGATTAGCCGTGAGTGCATTTTTTTTTTTGTTTCCTCCAGAAAGTACAGGTTTCCTTGACGTCCTGGAGGAAAGTCCCATGCGGGTTTCCTTGTTCCAAACATTGAGACATTGTTTGGAACACAAGGGATTTTTTTTCTATTCCTGCGTTTTATCTGTAAAAATGAACTGGTTCTTGTAAAATTTCTATACAATTCCTATAAAATTCCTACGTTCCAGACAGGCTCTCCGAACTGGGCCTAAGTCATTGACTTTTCTAGATATAGTGACAACAACTAAAGGAACTGCATTCCTCCATTTTTCCTGTGTTCTCCCCGTGATCCAAACTGGGCCTAAGTCGACTTTTCTAGCTATAGTTTTTTTGCTAGATACTATGTCTAAATATATAATAAAAAATATGTATTTATAAAATCACAAACAGGCTTTCAATTTTGTATGAAGAAAGTATATACGAAACGACACTAGCACTCCATTACCATTTTTCCTTACCACTCGAGATACGCATAGTCTCAGAGTTATCTTAAATCGAACTTTTTTAAATTTGACAAATTTTATATAAAAAGAGTACCAATACCTATCATATCATCATAGTAAAATAATATAATAAGAAAACATATACTATTTTTCTATAAAAAAGTTAAATTAAAAAATGATTTAGGATAAGTTCAGAAGTTTGTTTTAAGACAAGTCCAGAAGTCGGTTTTAAAAAATTGGATAGGGAGTAACAGTTAGCACACATCACACTCATACCACCCCTCATGCACGTCTGCAACACATGTTGGGTATGAGAATTTTTACTGATTTTTCATTTCCGTGTTGAAATCACAAATTCACCATCGATCTTCACATCTAGTATAGCCTGTTCAGAAATTGTTCGTTCCTCCTGCTGTATATACCTCCTATACATACAAACTTCGGAATTTGGAGCACAAGCGGAGGGCCAGAACGGGACGCCGGAGCCGTATTCCGGCAACACCGCCGCCGCCGTCACCTCTTCGCCGGCAGTCTGCCGTCGCCTCCTTTCTTTTTGTCGGCGGGCGGCGGCGGTGGCGGCTCCATCTGCAGCACCCGCTCGAGCTCCTCGACGACGTCCCTCATCGCCGGCCGCTCCTTGGGGTTCTTGCCGAGGCAGCGGTCGGCGAGCCTGGCCACCTCACGCGCGGCGGCCAGCGGGTACCGCCCGCCCAGCCGCGGGTCCATGATGGCCCGGAACCCGGCGCTGTCCGGCGGGTGCTGCTGCACCCACCCCAGCAGCTTCTGCTCCTCCGCGGGGCGGCTGCGCTCCAGCGACCGCCGCCCCGTCAGGATCTCGTACAGCACCACGCCGAAGCTCCACACGTCGCTCTTCGCCGTCAGGTGCCCCGTCTCGATGTAGTCCGGCGCCGCGTACCCGTGCGTCCCCACCACCTGAGCCATCACAGCCAGTCAGTTGAGAGCTTCAGATGCGAGCACACAATGCAATGGCAATGCAAGAGACACGGTGGCCGTGGACGGCGGTGAACGCACCGCGGTGGAGACGTGTGTTTTCCCTTCGGTTGGACCCTCTCTTGCCAGGCCAAAATCCGACAGTTTTGGCCTGAATTCGGCGTCCAGGAGGATGTTGGACGCTTTGAAATCCCTGTAGATCACCTGCCACACCAAAAGACTGGATCAGATATTGACCACTTATTACAGTCTCTGTATTCTTCAGAAAATTTGCAGGCAAATTCATCTAAAAAGGCTGCGTGCATGGTTTTAATGTGGTTCAGTTCAGAGTTTCAAAGAATGTATATATCCTGTCGTGCAGACTGCAATTGAATGAATCAGTTTATGCTTCCGAGTTTCAGAAAATGCATATTGTTGGTCCAGAAAGAGACCTGAACTTCTGGTACTCCTTCATGGAGGTAATCCAGACCCCGTGCGGCACCGATCATGATCTGCAGCCTCAGTCTCCATGAAAGGGGAGGATGGGCTCGGTTGAACAGGTGGTCGTCCAAGCTCTTGTTGGGCATGAACTCGTAGACCAGCAGCCTGTGCTTGCTTGCTTCTGAATCCACTGCGCAGTAGCCGATCAGCTTTACGAGATTCGGGTGTTCAAGAACACCTAGGAATTGGACTTCAGCCAGCCACTGCTTGTGCCCCTGAAATCAGATTATTTAAAAGAAACTCGTGAACTGTTATATACTTATATTCCCTAAAAATAGATAATTATATCTAATGAACTGCTATTTATTCCTTGAAAATAAATAAGCATACTTATTAAGGAACACAGGTCAACACTTGAGATTTGCGTGAAACTGTTTTCATATACTTTTATTTAATTGAAACGTTCAGGAAATTCTCTCTGTGTCCTTGTATTTAATTATTGGTGTGAGTGTGATAAGACTTGGAGCATTGTTTATAGCGTGACGCTGATCATAGGTTGACTTATACTAATATTCACATGGCCCAATCTACGATTCCCATTGAAAATGACATGTGTGGATGTCCTTGTCCGGTTGGTTGGAACAATATTCTCTTTGAAGCTATCCAGGCAAATATTTATGTGTTTGAGATTGTCATGAAGCTCAAGTTAGCTATTGGCTTCACTGCAAACCAACAACCTTCCGAGTTTGATTTTAGGTCTAGATCCAAATCAGGGGACAAAGTCTTAACGCTGGCACATCTCGGCTATTTGTGCACCCACCAAAAAATAATGATTTTAGTAAAATATTGTAACGTTCATACACCAGAAATGACAAATCCACGGAGTTTGGCCATCTTGTGGACAGGAGGTCCTGAGAAATTTCAGCCAATATATAAGGAAATGTCTAGTCAACAACTGGTTATTTTTGCCCCTCCCATCAAGCAAATTTTTCTCATACACTTACACTGTCTTATAGTTATATTTACACTACCTTATTACTATATTTACAATGATTTTTTCCGTATAATTTATTAAAATGAGTGATGTAATTTAGAAATAACACAAATATATACCAATTTTTTTTAAAAAGATTTACAAATTATTTCTATGAGTTTCAGACGTCAGAGAAATATATATCAAATTATTCACAAATTCTTCCGAAATTAAAAAAACAAAATCCACACAAGGAAGTGAGAGAGGAGAGATTGTCGCAGGGTGTTCCGTGCTCGCGTTCGTGTGTTAGAAAGGGACACAGGCACCGGCATGATTGCTTGCCTGACGCTGAAGCCGAGTGGACACGCACACGGACGCATCGCAGGCACGCATGCGCCAGCATGATCGCAGGCGGGTGAGGCCGACGCTTCCGCATCGCACGGCCAAACAAAACGGTTGATAACGACCAGCAAATGAACCGGTTGATCATTAGCCTTTCTGATATATAATACTATACATCTCTTGGAGAATGAAAAATCTGATGAAACTGCCAATTATCTTTGAAATGCTAAAGTGCAAATTACTCTGTAAATTTGTAGGGAATCCACAAATTTGCTGCTTTGGTAAGTGTGATTAAGAACTCCGATTGATCCGCAACAGAAAAAATCGCGCTTTCTGATGAACAACCTTTGACATGGCACGAGAAATACAAGCCCAAATAATGCAGACTTGCAGAGAGAGAGAGAGAGAGAGGAGATGCAAAGGAAGGAAGCAGGCAGCAAGCAGACCTGGAGGCTGCGCTGGTTTAGGCGCTTGACGGCGAGCACGACGTGGGCGCCGGCGGCGGAGCGGAAGAAGGCGCGGTAGACGGAGCCGAAGCCGCCCTCGCCGAGCTTGAGCAAGCGGCTGAAGCCGTTGGTGGCGCTGCCGAGCTCGTCGAGGTCGAACACCCGGAGCCGCTGCGCGCCCCGCTCCTCCGACAGCTCCTGGATGGTCCGCGTGGGCGTGGACGCCGCCGACGCCTTGGTCTTGCTGTGCACGCCGCCGGGGCCGACTTGGCCGGTGGCGTCTGGGCGCCGGGCCGCGGGTGCTGCTGAGCTTTGGACCCGCCGCTGCTCTTGCCGCCGCTCTTGAACGCGAAGCACCCCATCCGACGACGAGGCCGGCGGGCGGGCGGGCCGTCCGCTGCAGCGCGGGTTGACGAGCCTGCCGGAGAATCTTGAGGCGGAGGAGGGAGGCACGCGGACGGACGGGTTTGTTGGAAGAAAAATTGGCAGTTGCGTCGCTGTAGTGTACCCGGTTGGGATTGGAATTGGTTGGGGAATTGACGAGACTCGCGTGCGTAATCGTCAACTGACCGACTGACCGTGAAGAGGAAAGATGACGAACAAGTGTGGTGTGGAGAAAAGAGAGGATTTCGTTGGGGGAGAGAAGAAGTGAGGAGCTGTCTCAAATGGTGTGGCTTCCCATGGAAAAAGGGAAGGAGATGTCGACGAAGCGGGGAGGAGAGGGCTCACATCTCAGAGGAGGAGAGATGAGGATGGAGACTGGAGAGCGAGTGAGGGAAGGAAGCGGCGGCCCGGGAGGTGAGAGGGGAGGAGGAGGGTTGGACCGGACTGGAAGAAACAAGAAAGAGGCCCGCCGCCCGCGGCCTAGACGAAGGCAGCCGGCGCCCGGCAGGTGCAAGGAAATGAGCGAGCACGCACACACGTGATGGCGACGGCAGTGCGCGCGGTGAGGGCTGAGGACGGACTCGTGCGCGGAGGGAGGGAACAAGTGAAGGGCGTCGGGAGGAGAGGAGAGGAGAGGAGAGGCAATGAGATGTTGGCGCGCGCCACCGCCCAGCGGCCACCTGTCCAAACCCCAACGCCCACATTCCCCAGGCCCAAAAGGCTCGTGCCTTCACAACCGCCCTTCTGAATTCTGATGCCACCTGCTCCCGTCTCGCTTTTGGGGATCAGATTACTTTTAAGGCCCCCTTTGCAACAAAGGATTCACGGAGGAATCTCATAGGATTCTAAATCTATAGGAAATTTTCCTATGTTGCTCTTTGGAACAGAGGATTGGCCACTACAAAATTCCTATGGAATGGCTCAATCCATAGGAATTTTAGGAAATCTAACATGAGGTCCAACCTTTTGGAAACTTTCCTTTGTGTCTATCCCTCTCTTCTAATTCTTATGTTTCCAATTCTTGTAGGATTGCAAGTGACATGCACCTGTAATCCTGCATTTTTCCTATTCCTATGTTTTGAGAATCCCATGTTCCAAAGAGGCCTTAAAGTTCAACCAAATACTCTCGGTCTCGGAACGAATGAAAATTTTGATTTCTGAATATTCAAACAATATCAGAATTGACTAGGTTTACAAAAATATAGTGCCAACAGTTTATAATTCAAATATATTTGTTATGATATTATATTACATGATTAGTTCAACATATTATTACGTATCACAAATAATATTATATTTTTATAGGCATTTGATCTATTTGACTTTTTGGCAAGCGAGAATTCTATTTCTCTTTTGGAACGAAGAGAGTATGCATAGGTATTTTTTGGATATATCCTTGCAATAAATATTATTAGACTAATAGAGGAATATATAATTCTATGATAAATATGTTTTATGTACAAATGTTGATAAAAATGATAATACTTCTTTGTCGCAAAACAAATCATTTTTGTGAAGTTGCCCTAAGTCAAATAATTTTCAGTTTGTCTGACCTTATAGAAGAAAAAAACACCAACATGCATGGCATCAGACAAATATATCGTGAAAATATAACTCATGGTCTACCTTTTTTTTTAACCTGACCCATGGTCTACCTAATAACACAGATTTGGTTGGATGAACGTACGTCCTATTCGCTTGAGCTTATTTAACACTACTTTGCAGCCATGTAATAATGTTTTTCTCTCATAATATTTCAGCATAAGCGAACACGTCGATTGATGCTTTTTTTTATGAATTCAGCAAAACCTAAAAATGTTTGATTTGACTTAGGTCAACTTTATAAGCTGACTGGTATCTGCAATGGAGGCTGTGTTTTTTTTTTATAAATCTAGATAAACTAAGAAAACAAACGATATGTAGTTTTTTTTTCTGGGACGCAGGAGTGGTAAGTGAGACGGCTGGTACAATGAGCGGGACAGGAATGGAACACTGGTTTTCTTTGGGTCTATGTCTATCTGTCTCCAATTTCACACCTAAAAGACGGTGACTTGAACAGAGCGAGCGAAAGTGAATCGAGGTGGAAAATGGAAATGGGTGCCCCCCGCCGCAAGTCACATACGACGACTTCAATCGGTGCTGTGCCAATTGTCACAGTGGCCAGTGGGACAAGATTTGTGCCGTTGGTTGCCGACGTGAAGGTGAGGGAAACGGTTTAAACCTTTCGCGCGTGTGTCCCTACTAGCACTGCAGCACAGGGCACAGCCATTGGAATTGAACGAAGAATGAGAGAGAGAGAGAGGAGAGCGACCTTTTGTTGTTGTTTGCGCGGGTCAAACTCGAAAGTCACAGCAGCACATGGGTGCTGGGTCCATCCGCATCCGGTCCCCTCTGTTCTCGGCGAGCTGGCGAAGCAGCCAACAAGCGAAACTCTCGAATTTTACGTATGCACCTCCCTTTCTTTCTCTCTTCCTCTCTCTCTCTATACCACTCCCGAAGCAGGACGCCGCCAGCGCTGCCTCACCGCCGCGTCCGCCGCCACGGGTCGCCTCGGCCGTCCGCGCCCTCGCAGGAATCAGGATGCGGGACGGGACGGCACCCAGTCGCTGACCTCGGCGGCAGCACTGTCACTGCTGGTTGGAAACGTGGACAGATTAAATTTATATAAAAAAAGTATAACCACTTGTGATACAAAGTAATTACTATTAGATTAATTATAGAATATATTTTTATAATAAATTTATTCGAAGACATAAATACTAATAATATTTGCTACAAATTTTATCAAACTTGAACATTTTGATCCGTACGTATCCTGTAGTTGCATCTTCTGTGGAGGGAGGTAGTACTACTGAGGTCACGTCCCAGAAAAATTCGCTACTCCATCGTTGAGAGTCCGAGTCTCCCCGTGCAAGTTGAGACTTTCCCGTAGCCGTAGATCAGTACTCCCGTAGCCGGAGTACCCTCCGTCCTAAAATATCTATCGTTTTCGCTTTCTGAGAAATAACTTTAATAAAATATATATTATAAAAATATTAATATTTATGGTACATAATTAGTATCGGAAAGATCTTTGAATCTAGTTTTTTAATAAATTTATTTAGAGATATAAGTGTTGTACATATTTTCTACAAACCGAGTTAAACTTGTGGCATGAAAACCGAAAACGACAGGAGCACTCTACTCCCGTGCAAGTTGCAACCAAAGGTAGGGTCCATCAATGCTCGAGGTTGCGCCCGTGCAGTCCAGGCCTGGTTTAGTTCTAATTTTTTTTTTCAAAAAGTCCTGTAGTAGCTATCACATCGAATCTTGCGATACGTGCATGGAGCATTAAATGTAGACGGAAAAAAAAAACTAATTGCACAGTTTAGTTGGAAATCACGAGATGAACGTTTTAAGCCTAATTAGTTCATGATTGAATACTAATTGCCAAATAAAAACGAAAATGCTACGGTGGCCAAATTCCTAAATTTCACCCAACTAAACCAGGCTCCAGTCTGATGAAGCATTAATCTGATCACCGAATGAGGTGAGTCAACCATGGGACCACTTGCCAGACGTGTCACATTCATTAGAACCACAGTTGTGCATGCTTGCTTGCTCTTTAAAACAAGGGAGGGGAACGTACTAGGCCGACGACGGAGCCCGCGCAGTCAGGTGATAGGAGAGGGAGAGAATTCCTCAGTTATCACTAAAAATTATAGCAATTTTTTTATTATCATAAAAAATTTTAAAACTCCCTCACTGCCATCAAATTTCCCTGGTTGCCACTTCCGTTAAAACCTATTTAGTTATAATTGTTGACAGCTGAGCCCCACCATTTATCATTTGTTATGGTCGCCGGCGCCTCGGGGTTGTCCTCCTCCTCGTCCCCGTGCGTCGCGCAACCCGACTCAGGCGCGGGTGGTTACCAGCAGGCTGCTGACACGACCGTGGCGGTTGTGCAGGGGCAGGTGTAGGGGCGGCAATCGGCACGCCCGTACCCACCGATGGGGTCGCAGAAGCGGACGCACGCATCGCGGTGGGCGCCCACGACGGTGCTCACCATCGCCGCCACTTCCTCCGCCCCCGTCTCCCCGTCGACGCGCTGCATGCATCCCTGGCTAGGAGGAGTCCCCCACATCCCTGCTTGTGTGCCCATCCCCGTCCGCCCACCAGCAGGAAGAAGACTCGCACCGCCCGGATCCGCCAGAAGGGACAAACGCTGCCCGGTTCTTTCCCCTCCCAGACTCTTTCCCTTTACCCGCACTCATGCTCGCGTGCGGCTTCCCCTCCCCGTTCGTTTGCCAGAAGGACGAGGCCGACACCGCCTGGATCTGCCGGAAGAGGCTGACGCCGCCAAGCTCCTTCTCATGCCCCACATCCTTCCCAACCCTCGCATCCCGTCTCGCTGCCGGCCGTCGACCGCTCTCCAGACTCGCGCAGGGGCCGCCCGTTGCCGTGGTCCATCTAACGGTGTTGCTAACAGCTGGTGACGGAAATGACAATTAGATAAACACAAATTTTATCAGATGGTAGTGAATGAATTTTGAAAATTTTAATAGCTACGAAGGAAGTGCTATAATTTTTAGTGACAACTAACGAATTCTCTCAAGGATAGGACCTTCCGTGCAAGTTGCGAGCAAAAGGTCCATGCTCCTGGTTCGCCCAGAGTCTCCGGTGAACAATTTATCCGTTCGACTCGGGAGCTCGCCTCATCCTTGGCCGGTTCAAACACGGTGGGCCCCGCTCCCGGCATACAATCCAATGCAGCCCACCGGATCAGGTGGACCACTGGCCAGACGAGTCACATTCAGATTCCAGAGCAAGTGGTCAGGTAAACGTAAGACTGATGAGTTCGTACCAGAACCAGCAACACAAAACACAATCGTCAAAAGTACTGTTTATCAATTTATTGTGAGATAAAAATACTATTTCTTCACTGAAACATACGGTGGCTCGTAAGACAAACGAACGTGGCCATTGTCTCGTCTCGGGCTCCTGTCTCATCTGACCGACCATTCTTTCCAAGCTGCGTGACAGCGCGAGCGTGAGATAACAAATCTTGTTTAGTGACAAGAAAGATTAGATTAGTGGTGCTTGTGCGTTTACTGTCATCATCAGCAAGTAAAAACTGGTCAGAGACGGAGAAAGAGGAGCGACCCCTGCCGTCCTTGTTTTCAGATTCACACGGTCTCACAAAGAACACTTGTTAGCCTGTCTCCCACGGCAGACCCATCGCGGAACCCAAATTCAAAATGAATCTCTAACCCAATATCAGCCTCAAACAGAGTATCTATATGGAACACCTATTTTAGATATCAGGAGAGGCATAACCCAAATCTAAGTATCCTCTCTCCTGAAAACTCATTTACAGAAAGGGTTATTTTTTGGGTCTCGTTGTCGGAGAAGATAAAAAATAGATATTAAAACCATTTACCTGTAGCGCTACCCAAAAAACGAATATGTCTTATATTTTGGGTCGCGCTGGTTGAAGATAGTCGACCTGTTCGCTGGTTGGTTTCTGGGCTGGTTTGGGCTGGCTGATGTTGGTTTGTTGTGAGAGAAAAACACTGTTGGCTGGCTGAAACCAACAAACGAACAGGCCGAGTGTAGTCCTTGCAGTAAGGTGTCATGATTGAGCCGACATATTCGGCATGTTCGCTTGTTGGTTTCAGCCAGCCCAAACCAGCCAACCAACAATGTTTTTCTCTCACAATAAACCAGCACCAGACAGCCCAAATCAGTCCAGAAACCAACCAACGAACAGGTCGATTATATTGACATGTGTTCTTGGCACTAGTAGTGCTGCCCTGCTAGAACAAGCGCATTACTACTCAGCTGATGAAGTGGTGGGTGATTAGACGGGGAATCAGCTCAAGTGGTGCACTGATAAAAAAAAACAAGGGAGGTGTACAATGGGGACCTCAGCCTGTTCGTTTAGCTGTGGCTTATTGTAAACGATCGTAAATTTCCGACCGAAACAGTATTTTTCTCTCACATAAACCAACGAGCGATACTTCTTCACGAACCAGCAACGATACGAATCAGCCAATCGAACAGGCACTCATGCGTGCGTGCAGGTGCATGGTGACGGTGGTGGGTTCCATTCCAACGTGGACGACGACGACTGACCTGTCGTCTCTCGCCATGACCATGAGTAATGCGCTCGCTAATAAAAATGCTAAACTTTGCACTGGTGGCCATGGCATGCATGGTGACTGCCAATTCTCTCGTCAAGGGTTGGCGGCTTGGCGATACGTTCGCGTCCTACTGGCTATGGCTACTGTCCTTGGCCTTGTTCCTTTCCATCCTCTGGCTCTGTTCGTTTCTCTTATAATCCGTATTTTTTAGTTTATGTTTTCAACCGCAACTGTGCTTTTTTCATAACAAATCAGTCGGAACAATGTTTTGGTTTGTTTTTTCAACGAAACGAACGTGCCCCTGTTTATTGATTGATGAACACAGAACAGACGCCTGTTTATGGATTGATGAACACAGAACAGACGCTAATACACACAGGTCTTGGCTTCACAGCACTGTTTACACTATTCTTGTGTGTGGCAGTACCTTCCCAGTTCTCACCTTACAACTTACTATACATTACTCCAAGTTCAACACTGTAGGTATGACCAAGAATTTGCCAGGTGCTGCCAACCAAAACTGGAGGTCATGCCACGATCCTGAAAGATTGCTTACACGTCTAGAAAGCTTTTCACATAGAAGTGACTTGGTCGGCGGATCAGTGCATGCTTTTGACATCGTAATTAAAATAAAAAAAAACATGCTTTTCACATGGAAAGGGGATAAGGGGAAGAATTTTTGCCGGCAAGAAAGAAGGGCATGGAAAAGGCACCTTAATCAAATCTCTAGTGCAAGACCAAAACCATCATGGTTCTAGAGCAGCTCTCGAGGTCAACTACATCTGTTCTAAAAAAAAAAAAAGGCCAACTACATCACTAATCTCAGTTACACATACATAGCGTTAAAAATAGTATGCTTCAAGTAAATAAACATATGCAATTCAAAAGTTGCAGTTCAAGTATGTATTGCCGGATCATCATGTATGTATGTTGTGGTTATTACTCATTCAGTGATCATCGATTGCTTGTGTACACATGTCACGGTTTAAACAGAAGACGGTTCAGAGCTGGATTTTTGCAAAACAGGAAGACCAGCTAGAAGAAGATACACGCACTGTGTAGCCAAGGAGTGGGCCCCATGAGATAGAGTTGCAACAAATATGCCACATGACTGGAGGTCTGGAGCAGCGTTTTACAAGATGTAGATACAGATGGGCCTGCCAAGGCGCCACGTCAATTTTTACACGAAGTATGTCCTCTATCGCAACAGCCGCCTGCTGACAGGTGGTGCCAGCCCAGGGATGTCGCGGATGTCCTTGTTGTGCGGGTTCACAATCTGGCAGTGGAACAGTATGGACAACATTCGTCAACAGCCATAATAATAACCAAACAAGCCTGAAAATCCTATATGTATTTTTCGTTGCCGCCTGTCTTTATGGGCTATTTGACTTCCAGCAGGCACACTGCTGCCAATGACTTATCTACCCAGAAATTTGCAGAGGTTTATACGACACCATATCTTCTCACTCGTGTGCCTGCTGCCAATGACTTATCTACCCAGAAATTTGCAGAGGTTTATACGACACCATATCTTCTCACTCGTGGTGTATAAGGTTCCTTTTTGTAAGAGAATAGAACGCTCAATTCATTCGATGTTCAGTGTACATGTACTTATACATCTTGCCGATCATTCCTAGCCGATCAATTCTAACTAACCTGCATGCACGGCTCAGCTGAAGACTAGCGACTAGCAGTTACACAGTTGAGTTACAAGAGGAGGAGCAGATCCTACGCTAGCTAACAGAAGTCTGAAGAATCGGTCGCTGACACCCCCCCGCAGTTGGAGCATCGGGTGATCGAATGCACAGACTGTCTCTGAACTCGTTGAACAATGGCGTTGGAAGGCCTTTGGTCATGATATCGGCAATTTGGTACCGGGTTGGTATTGGCAGCACCTTGAACTGACCGAGGGCCACCTTCTCTCGCACGAAATGGATGTCAAGCTCGACATGCTTGGTCCTGCGATGGTGTACTGGGTTTTCTGAAAGGTAAACCGCAGATACATTGTCGCAATAGATCACCATGGCTTTGTCGACGACGACGTGAAGCTCTCGAAGGAGATTACGGAGCCAGCAGCACTCCGCAGCAGCGTTGGCGACCGCCCGATATTCGGCTTCGGCACTCGATCACGAGACCGTAGTCTGTCGCTTGGACGACCACGAGACGAGTGAGTCACCAAGAAACACACAGTAGCCAGACGTCGAACGCCGAGTATCTGGGCATCCTGCCCAATCAGCGTCTGAATATGCCTTCATTGTTGTCGATGGAGTAGCCGAGATGGTGATGCCGGTGTTGATGGTGCCGCGCAGATATCGCAGGATCCGCTTGACAAGGTTCCAGTGGACGTCGCGAGGAGCATGCATGTGAAGGCACGCCTGGTTCACGCCATAGGCAATGTCCGGGCGTGTGAGAGTGAGGTACTGGAGCGCGCCGGTGATACTGCGGTAGAACGTGCCGTCTGTTGCAGCTTCGCCGTCCTTGGCAGACAGCTTGGGCTTGACTTCACCAGGCGTGGATGCCGGTTTGCAATTCGCCATGCTTGCTCGTTCCAGAATGTCTTCTGTGTACTGGGCTTGGTTGAGGTGGAAACCGGCATGATCACGTCGCACCTGTGTGCCAAGGAAGAAGTGCAGCTCACCAAGGTCCTTGATCGCGAACGCTTGTCGAAGCTGCTCGACAACTTGACGTAGAAGTGCATGCGATGAGGCGGTGAGGATGATGTCGTCCACGTACACCAGGAGGTACGCCACGTGCACGCCGTGCTGATAGATGAAGAGAGAGCTGTCGGATCGTGACGCAGTGAAGCCCATGCGAAGAAGTTGGCCACCAAGTCGAAGGAACCAGGCCCGCGGCGCCTGCTTAAGTCCATATAAGGACTTGACGAGCTGGCAAACATGGTCAGGGTGGTCCTTGTCGACGAAGCCGACAGGTTGATGGCAGTAGACGCGTTCGGCGAGGTCACCGTGTAGAAAAGCATTCTTGACGTCGAGCTGATGCACTGGCCACCGCCGTGTCGCCGCGAGGTGAAGCACAGTCCTGATGGTCGTCGGCTTAATCACCGGTGAGAAGGTCTGATGAAAATCGACCCCTGGGCGTTGCGAGAACCAACGCACAACCCACCGGGCTTTGCGGCGTTCTAGGCTGCCATCAGGTTGCAGCTTGTTCTTGAACAGCCATTTGCCAGTGATGATGCTGGCATGGGCAGGTCGGGGCACCAGCGTCCAGGTGCCGTTGCTCTTCTGCGCATCAAATTCGGTCTGCATTGCGGCCAGCCATTCCGGGTCACGAAGAGCGGCGCGGACCGAAGTCGGTGGTGGTGACGGTGCCGTTGTAGTAGCCACGTGCACGTACTTGGGATTAGGCATGCGGATCCCAGCTTGCGGCGCGTGACCATCGGGTGTCGAGGCGGTGGCACATCGTCGGTCGCTGTTGGGGGCGCTGGAGGTGCAGTAGGCATGGACGTCACAGTGGGCGCGGGCGATGAGGGTGGCACATCCGGCGGCGTCATGACGGGTGAGGCCGGTGGAGTCAGTCCGCGCGCCTGGTTGTTGCGTGATGTAGAGGCCGCGGCGCGCGGAGCGTTCGTTGGCGCACGACGTCGAGTCGGACTTGGTTCGACTGGGATCAGAACCTCGTCTGACAGGCACGGCGCGCAAGGAGGGGCCGACGGTGCTGATGTTGTCTGGTCCTGCACAAATGGAAAACAAGTCTCGTCGAAGTGATGGATAAGTCTCATGTGTGGTTGGTCTTTGTGGGGCTATGATGCTCACATGGTCATGGTCCTTGTGGCTATTTTTCTGTTTTTAGGACAGCATCTTAGACTAGAGGACAGCATCTTAGAGGACAGCATCTTAGACTAGAGGACAGCATCTTAGCTAGGACAGCATATTAGCATCTTAGACTAGCATCTTGGCATATGCTTGGCTAGCTAGCAGCCTATAAATATGTAACCCCAACCCCTCAGGTCGGTATGGCATTTGTGTGAGCTTGTGTGAGAAATAGACAAGAAAATTGCCCCAACTCATAGTGTCATCCTCTCTCGATGAGAGTAAGAATTCTCCTACTACCAAGAGTGAGAATTCAGCGACTAACAACTGGTATCAGAGCCGTATTATCCTGTAGCCTGAGCATCTCTTGCTCATCTTCTCTCCTAGCCCCACAACAGCCCCAGCTGTTGGCAGCAGCAGCTCCTCCGGCCGCTCCTGTTCACTCCTCTCCCAGCTCGTCTGAAGCAGCCCTCTCCCCACGCAGCAGCCCCCCGGTAGCGCGTCATGTCCGCAGGGCAGTCTCAGCGCTCGGTCGCCTCGAGCACGCGGCGTCGGCAGGAGGCCGAACTTGCCGCGGCAGAGGAACGCGAGCGAGCAGCGGCAGAGACCGCTGCGGCGGCGGCAAGGGCGTCGAGGCTAGCAGCGGCGGAGCTGGCAGCAGCCAGAGCGGAGGCGGAAGCAGCGCGGCGGCGAATGCAGCGCGTGCGGCGGCGGCGGAGGTCGAGGCTCTGCGCGGCAGCATCGGCAGCTCCATTTCCGCTGACGACACCGCCGACGCGGACCTCGAGCTGCTAGAGAGGGAGGCAGCGCGAGCGCGGGCGGCGCAGTGGACAGCCGCGCACGTCCACGAGCGTGGCGGCAGCCCAGACAGGCGTGGACGCGCTGGCGGCGCTCCTGGAGGAGGCGCGCACGGCGGTGGCGCTCCTGGGGCAGCCGCGCACGCCCACGAGCGCGGCGGCAGCCCAGACAGGCGCGGACGCGCCGGTGGCGCTCCTGGAGGAGGCGCGCACGGCAATGGTGGCGGACGGGTCGATGGAGAGCGCGGCCTTCACAGGCAGCGTGGCTCTCTCTCCCCGAATAGGTACCGACGGGTCGATGGAGAGCGCGGCCTTCACAGGCAACGTGGCTCTCTCTCCCCGGATCGGTACCGTGGTTACCACGGGCTCCAGGCTGTTGTCAGGGACGTCGGTCCCGGCGGTGGGTGGCCTACCCTCACCAAGACCAACTACGTCGAGTGGGCTGCGGTGATGAGGGTAAAGCTCCAGGTGCGGCACATGTGGGAGGCAGTCCGGTATGGCGACGTTGACTACGACCTAGATCGACGGGCGCTGGATGCTCTCATCGCTGCAGTCCCGCCCGAGATGCAGTTCTCGCTTACCAGCAAGCGAACTGCCAAGGAGGCTTGGGACGCCATCGCTGCGGCACGCATCGGCAGCGACCGCGCCCGCAAGTCCACACTGCAGGCACTTCGCAAGGAGTGGGAGAACCTGGCCTTCAAGCCAGGTGAGGACGTTGATGACTTTGCTCTCCGTCTCAACACTCTGTTGCAGAAGATGGTGCAGTTCGCCGACGACACTTACGGCGAGGAGAGAGCTATTGAAAAGCTCTTCCGCTGCGTCCCCGAGAAGTACAAGCAGATGGCTCGCTCGATCGAGTCTCTGCTGGATCTCTCCACGATGTTGATCGAGGAGGCGATAGGTCGCCTCAAGGTCGTCGACAGCGATGAGCCACAGTCCCTCTCGGGGCCCATCACCACTGGCGGGAAGCTCCTCCTCATTCGGGAGCAGTGGCTTGCCAGCCAAGGTGACCGAAGGAAGGGGGAGCCTTCTTCCGCGACAGGCGGCCGCAAGCGTGGCAAGCCACGCAAGGCGCGCAGAGACGCCCAAGCCGGGGCGCGAGGACGTGCCGAGGGTGATGCCCGCGGAGGCGCCCAGGGCGGCGCCGCCGGCAGGCACAAGCCGGCACGAGACGACGCCTGCCGCAACTGTGGCCAGCTTGGCCATTGGGCCAAGGACTGTCGACAGCCACGACGCGGCCAGGCCCACGTCGCACAGGCGGAGGAGGAGCCGGCTCTGTTCATGGCACATGCCAGCATCGAGCTACCTCCAGCGGCACCGGCCGCAGCGGCTCTCCTCCACCTTGACGAGCCAAAAGCACACGCCCTCCTCGGCGACAGCTCCGGCAACGACAAGACTGACGGGTGGTGCCTCGACACCGGCGCCACCCATCACATGACCGGTCGACGGGAGTTCTTCACCGAGCTTGACTCTAGCGTCCGAGGCTCCGTCAAGTTTGGGGATGCCTCCGGCGTGGAGATCAAGGGCGTCGGCTCCATCATCTTCACCGCCGTGTCTAGTGAGCACAGGCTGCTCACCGGAGTCTACTACATCCCCGCGTTGAGGAACTCCATCATCAGCTTGGGACAGCTGGATGAGAACGGTTCGCGCGTGGTTGTTGAGGACGGAGTCATGAGGATTTGGGATCGTCGTCGTCGCCTTCTTGCCAAGGTATCCAGAAGCGCAAATCGACTCTACGTCCTTAACGTGCAGGTAGCACAACCCCTCTGTCTCGCTGCTCGTCGGGACGACGAGGCGTGGCAGTGGCACGAGCGTTTCGGGCACCTTCACTTTGAGGCCCTGAAGCGGCTCAGTGCCACGGAGATGGTGCGAGGCCTGCCGTGCCTCGACCATGTGGAGCAGCTCTGCGACGTCTGCGTGTTGACGAAGCAGAGGCGACTCCCTTTTCCCCAGCGGGCGAGCTTTCGAGACAAGGAGAGGCTCGAGCTCGTGCATGGGGACTTGTGTGGCCCGGTGACACCGGCCACACCAGGAGGACGACGCTACTTCCTGTTGCTCGTCGACGACCTCTCCCGCTACATGTGGGTGATGGTCCTCAGCAGCAAGGGAGAGGCTGTGGACGCCATCAGACGCGCGCAGGCTGCTGCGGAGGCGGAGTGCGGGCGCAAGCTGCGCGTGCTGCGCACCGACAACGGCGGCGAATTCACGACGGCTGAATTCGCGTCGTACTGCGCTGACGAGGGCATTCAGCGCCACTACTCCGCGACGTACAGCCCGCAGCAGAACGGCGTCGTCGAGCGGCGCAACCAGACGGTTGTGGGGATGGCTCGGGCCCTCCTCAAGCAGAGGGGGATGCCGGCTGTCTTCTAGGGAGAGGCGGTGGTGACGGCCGTCTACATCCTCAACCGCTCGCCTACCAAGGCGCTCGACGGCAGGACGCCGTACGAGGCTTGGCATGGGCGCAAGCCGGCGGTCTCCCACTTGCGGGTCTTCGGCTGCCTCGCGTTCGCCAAGGAGCTTGGCCACATCAGCAAGCTCGACGACAGGAGCACTCCGGGAGTGTTCATCGGCTACGCGGAGGGCTCGAAGGCCTACCGCATCCTCGACCCGAAGACACAGCGTGTGCGCACGACGCGCGACGTTGTGTTCGACGAAGGGCGAGGATGGGCGTGGGACAAGGCAGTGGACGACGGCTCGGCTCCGACGTACGACGACTTCACTGTCGAGTACGTCCACTTCGAGGGAGCTGGGGGAGTAGGCAGTTCTTCTTCGGCGAGCGCGTCTACCCCAGTCTCCGAGCCTCCACCGACCCCGGCACCTGCTACTCCGACAGCACCACGCTCTCCAGCCAGGACCTCGGCTGCGATGAGCTCTTCGCCGGCTCCACCGCAGCCGGCAACGCCACGCACTCCAGCACCGACAGGCACCACTCCGGGCACGTCTACTCCACCACCAGCTCGTTTCGAGCACGGCCCGGTTGAGCTCGCTACTCCGCTCTCTCACGACGAGGAGCGCGTCGACGCGTACCACGACGGCGAGCCGTTGCGGTACCGTACGGTGGAGAACCTTCTCGGCGACCAGCCGGTGCCGGGACCGGTGCCTCACGACCTGGAGGCGCAGTTGCACCTTGCGTGTGACGGCGGCGAGCCTCGGTCGTTTGTAGAGGCCGAGAGACACGCGGCATGGCGCGCCGCGATGCAGTTGGAGATGGATGCGGTTGAGAAGAACCGCACCTGGGAGCTTGCTGACCTTCCTCGTGGTCACCGCGCGATCACCCTTAAGTGGGTGTACAAGTTGAAGAGGGATGAAGCCGGCGTCATCGTCAAGCACAAGGCTCGCTTGGTGGCACGAGGTTTCGTGCAGCAGGAGGGGGTCGACTTCGACGACGCCTTTGCTCCCGTGGCACGGATGGAGTCCGTGCGACTCCTCCTTGCGCTAGCTGCCCAGGAGGGCTAGCGTGTTCATCACATGGACGTCAAGTCGGCGTTCCTCAACGGCGACTTGAAGGAGGAAGTCTATGTGCACCAGCCGCCGGGATTTGCGATCCCCGGCAAGGAGGGCAAAGTGCTCCGCCTGCGCAAGGCCCTCTATGGCTTGCGGCAGACACCGAGGGCGTGGAATGCCAAGCTGGATTCCACGCTAAAGGGGATGGGCTTCGAGCAAAGCCCGCACGAGGCGGCCATCTACCGACGGGGCAATGGAGGTAATGCCCTGCTAGTGGGTGTCTACGTCGACGACTTGGTGATCATCGGCACCAAGGATGCGGAGGTGGCGGCATTCAAGGAAGAGATGAAGGCCACCTTCCAGATGAGTGATCTGGGGCCTCTCTCCTTCTACCTGGGAATCGAGGTACACCAGGATGACTCTGGGATCACGCTTCGACAGACCGCCTACGCCAAGCGCGTCGTTGAGCTAGCTGGGCTCACCGACTGCAACCCAGCTCTCACTCCGATGGAGGAGAGGCTGAAGCTGAGCCGCGACAGCACGACGGAGGAGGTGGACGTTACGCAGTACCGGCGTCTTGTGGGGAGCCTTCGCTACCTCGCCCACACACGGCCGGACTTGGCATTCTCCGTCGGCTACGTTAGTCGGCTCATGCAGCGACCGACGACGGAGCACCAGCAGGCTGTGAAGAGGATCATCCGCTACGTTGCGGGGACTCTCGACCACGGCCTCTACTACCCGAGGTGCCCTGGGGCGGCATACTTCGTCGGGTACAACGACAGCGACCACGCCGGCGACATCGACACCAGCAAGAGCACGAGCGGGATTCTCTTCTTCCTCGGCAAGTGCCTCGTTAGCTGGCAGTCGGTCAAGCAGTAGGTGGTGGCCCTGTCCAGCTACGAGGCCGAGTACATAAAGGCCTCCACCGCTTCGACTCAGGCGCTCTGGCTCGCTCGACTGCTTGGTGATCTCCTCGGCAGAGACACTAGAGCGGTGGAGCTCAGGGTGGACAGCAAGTCCGCTCTGGCCCTGACAAAGAACCCTGTGTTCCACGAACGCAGCAAGCACATCCGAGTGAGGTACCACTTCATCCGAGGCTGTTTGGAGGAAGGGAGCATCAAGGCGAGCTACATCAACACCAAGGACCAGCTTGCGGACCTGCTCACCAAGCCCCTTGGGAGGATCAAGTTCCTTGAGCTCTGCTCCAGGACCGGAATGGTTCAACTCTCCCACAAGACGACGCACAAGACTTAGGAGGAGAATGATGGATAAGTCTCATGTGTGGCTGGTCTTTGTGGGGCTATGATGCTCACATGGTCATGGTTCTTGTGGCTATTTTTCTATTTTTAGGACAGCATCTTAGACTAGAGGACAGCATCTTAGAGGACAACATCTTAGACTAGAGGACAGCATCTTAGCTAGGACAGCATATTAGCATCTTAGACTAGCATCTTAGACTAGCATCTTGGCATATGCTTGGCTGGCTAGCAGCCTATAAATATGTAACCCCAACCCCTCAGGTTGGTATGGCATTTGTGTGAGCTTGTGTGAGAAATAGACAAGAAAATTGCCTCAACTCCTAGTGTCATCCTCTCTCGATGAGAGTAAGAATTCTCCTACTACCAAGAGTGAGAATTCAGCGACTAACACGAAGTAGACGTGACGTGAGACAATAACTCGTTTGCTTTCCAGGTTATAGCACTTGTATCCTTTTTGATCAAGGGGATAGCCAAGGAAAACGCAGCGCACTGAACGCGGCGTGAGTTTGTGCGGTGTAGTGGACGCGAGATTGGGATAACATAAGCACCCAAACACCCGGAGATGGTTGTACTCAGGTGCCGTGCCGAAGAGGAGCTCGAAGGGAGTCGAGTTGTCACAAGGTCGGCACGGTCGCCGATTGAGGAGATAGGTGGAGGCCGCAAGAGCATCGGGCCAGAAGGTAAGGGGAATGGCTACCTGAAACAGCAGTGTGCGAACGCCGTCGTTGAGTGTGCGGAGCACGCGTTCAGCATGACCATTTTGTTGTGATGTGTATGGGCATGTGAGCCGAAGAGCAATGCCATGCGTGGCGAAGAACGCGCGGGAGGCCGAGTTGTTAAACTCGCAGCCATTGTCGGTTTGGAAGCTCATGATGGGTACCTGAAACTGTGTACGAACAAATGCATGGAAGGAGATGAGGGTAGGCAGAACATCGGATTTGTGGCGTAGTGGGAATGTCTAGGCATAATGTGAGTAATCATCCAAAATGACAAGATAGAATTTGAAACCAGAATTGCTCATTATTGGCGAGGTCCATACATCACAATGCAAAAGTTGAAAGGGAAATTGGGAAACATTATTGGACTCGCTAAAGGGTAGCCGTACGTGTTTGCCGCGGCGACAGGCATCACAGGTATGCCGGCTAGACTTGGAGCAGGAAAAACCAATGGAGCGAGAGAGTCGCTGGAGCGCGGCATGGCCAGGGTGACCTAGTCGCGCATGCCAGAGACTGCTGTCGTGGGAGGCAAGTGTAGCTGGAGGACGCGTCGATGTGTTGTTGACTTGGCGGAGTGGATAGAGCTCGCCGGAAGAATCACATCGGAGCAGTACCGTCTTGGTGCGAAGATCCTTGATTGAGAAGCCCCATGGGTCAAATTCAACAGAGATGGAATTGTCACGGGTTAGAGCACGAACGGAAATCAGATTCTTAACAAGGTGAGGAGCAATGAGCACATTACGTAATTGTAAGGAAGAAGGAGTGGGGATGGTGGCGTGCCCAGTGCATTCAGTCGGAATGAACTGACCATTGCTGACAACAATATGACGATGAACAGTGGGTGTTGAGGAGGAACTGAGAATACCAGAGCTGGAAGCCATGTGCGATGTGGCTCCCGTGTCAAGGAACCAGTCGCCGCCGCCACCGTTGGTGTTGTTGAGGGACATGTTGTTGAGGGCGGAGTAGAGGCCGGCTGGCAGCGATCCCGAGGCGCCGGCGTAGAAGGCGGCATCAGGTGATGGCGATGGCGCCGGGAGTGTCGCCATGGCGGATGGAGGGTGAACGCCGGGTCTTGATCCGAGAATGCTGGGCCTCTAGGTCCATCTGAAGAGAGTGGCGGATGCGGTTCTCTTCCTGCAGAAGGTATGATTTGGTGTAGAGAAAAGTGGGTGGGGGAGACATGGTGGTGAGGACAGCAATCGCCTGGCTGAACTTGTTGTTCAGGCCGCGCAGGGTGTTGATGACGAGGGCCGTATCTGAGACGGCGGCGCCGCAGTCGTAGAGCGTGTCGGCGAGGCGCTTGAGGCGGCCGCAGTACTCGCTGACGCCCATGTCGCCCTGGCTGTGGAACTCCTGCTGGGCGTACACCGCGCGCTGAAGACTGTTGTCGAGGAATTGGCCGGTGATCGCAGTCCAGACGGAGTAGGCGTTGGCATTGGGGCGGTTGACATCGTTCCAGATTTCCTTGGACACGGTGTTGTAGAGCCAGGAAACGATGCAAGCATCGATCTGGAGCCATTCGGCGTCGTTGATCATGGCAGCGGCATCGATGGTGCCGTCAATATGATTGACGAGGCCAAATTTTTGGAGAGTGAGCTCAATGCAGGAACGCCATTGCCGAAAATTGCCTTCGTCGGCAGACAGCACGACGGGGACATGGCTACGGATGTTAAGTAGCACAAGGGTGGAGGCTAAGGGTGGAGCGGGGTCAGCAGGTCCGGCGAAAGGGTTGGAGCCGGAGGAGGCAGCAGACCCGGATGGACTCGCCATGGCTCAGAGAGGCGGAAGCAGTGGGTGGGAGGTGGGATCGAGAGATAGCTGATACCATGTAAGAGAATAGAACGCTCAGTTCATTCGATGTTCAGTGTACATGTACTTATACATCTTGCCGATCATTCCTAGCCGATCAATTCTAACTAACCTGCATGCACGGCTCAGCTGAAGACTAGCGACTAGCAGTTACACAGTTGAGTTACAAGAGGAGGAGCAGATCCTACGCTAGCTAACAGAAGTCTGAAGAATCGGTCGCTGACACTTTTTCTTCTTCTCTTCTATTTTGAAATAAGGTGTCTAAAGGTTCCTGAACTAGTGTATGCATGATTTTTATCCACAGAGAAGAAAGAAAAGGTGCTGGTGCACGAATGGTTGGATGGTTTGACACGCTAGCCCCGTTGTCACTAAATTTCTTAACTAGCTTGTAAACATTTCAGTCAGAGCAAAGTGGTGACAACTATGAGCAACTATTTTGCCCACTTTGTCAGTTCATCTCCCACAAGAACAACATGCCCATTGAGGACAAATTCATTTCCACTGAGTTCTGTAAATTCCACATCAAACCAAAAGGCCTCCCACAAGAACAAAGTGCCCTTTGAGGAGGAATTCAATTTCCACAGTTCTGTAAACTTCACATCAAACCAAAAGGCCAAAAACCAGAGTGGTAAAATCATGTAAAGGGGGCTAAGTGTAGGATTTCCAAGCCATTTTAACTGAATCACATCAATATTGGATAGATCATTGATGAGTAAGAAAATCTCTGAAGAAGGTAAGCACTCACCTTAACAATTATTACAGCTATGACTCCAGCAACAATGAGAAAAAGCATGGCCATGATGCATCGATCAGTTGCAACCTATTTTAAAAGAATTGATAATAGGTAAGAATATAGTTCGCTAATAAACTAAAGAAACTGTGAGATGAATTTACCTGTCTACCGATTTCTTTCACCAATTGAGATGCCTTTTTGATGGAGAAATGAATGGAATCCAGCTCATTAACAACTCTGCTCATTTGTTCTGTCTGGTGAAGAAGAAATAGCCCAAAATTGCCTTTACCATTCCAGATTGGACAGCATAATAGAACAATTGGCACCTTCTGGAAATAAGAAAAGAAACATACCTGTGCTTTCAGAGCAGCTGCAGTCTCTGTGCCCACATTCATGGTTTCTTGGACAGTCTACAAAATAGACAACAGATCAGCATCAAGAAGAAATGAAGTGTGAATACACTGCCGCTGAGAGGGCATGAGCACAGCAATTTGTGGGAAGACTTGAGAGTCAACAACAATTGTTCCGTGGAAGCTAGGATCATTGAGGAATATAAATATTGAGGACTTCGGCAGTGGATTCAATTCCAAACCTAGCACAAAGCATCAAGACTGGAGAGGAGGAAAATAACTTATCTATATCTATACACAAAACAGCTGCGGCCAAAAATATTTCTCGTCTTCAACCGAAAAAAAGGAAAGGGAAGATGAAGAGGGGGCAACACGGCAATGTCAGCATCTTAGCAGCATAATGAGAAACAAAGATCTTAAAAGGATCATGTGTGATGCAAAAGCTCTTTCTGAACACAGATTTTTCAACTTGTTAAACAAGATCAACAGCTGTTCCTAGGAGAATGATGCTATAAGCTCAGATGCAGGTCATAAATAAGTATTAACCTGCTTAGATCGTGCAATAGCTTGATCAGTTTCATCCATAAGTTGATTGCCTTGATCCATTAACTGCTGGTTTGTCATATCTGAGAAAAAGAAACTGCTCAGTTATCTGAAGAGTTGTATAAATCTGTTGTATAAGAGGCTTGTTTCTTGCAAAGGTTTCAATAGGTAAACATAACAACCAAAAGGAAATAAGTTTGCCTAATATATTCCTAGTTTGTGAACCTGAAAGAGATCATACAATCATATATTCACATGAGCAAACTTATAGGGGACATGATGTCGCCACTTACTTGATGCTAACAGGACATTTTCTTCACCAAAGCCATCTTCAACACTTGGCCCATCAAAAAGATCAATTCTCTTGTTTTCACTTGCCTGTCTGCAGCCCAAGTGATATTTGCAGTAAGTAACATGATATGTTACAGAAAACTGTAAATGCATTGAAAAAGATAAATCTGATGCATAATTTAGTGGCACGAGTTCAATTTGTTACAGATGCAAGCTGAAGTTGGATACATTGCAAGAATACGGTGTACTGAGACAGGTCAAAACTCACTGTTTCTTAAGAGCAACGTAGGAGTTCAATTCTTTGATCTGCAAAACAAGATATTCTAGTTAGGAAATGATCCACACATATGACATCTATCATACAATCAGTTTTGGCAATAGTACCATTGACTGCTTCCTATCATGCAACATTTTTGCTGTCGTCGGATCAGTATGCCCAGCCTCGTCTTTGCTAACTCGCTCGAAGTCTTTGATGAGTCTGGATAATTACACATAAATAAAAAGAGCAAAATGTCAGCTTTATTGAAATTACTCGTATAAGTCTCCATTTTTCCTAAAAACAAATGTTTGGCCCTGTTAATGCGATTCTAAATACAGAGACTGCAAGTAGTCATGAGCAGCGGAAACAGTGGAACAAGGTATACACAATGCAGTATATTTGTCAAGAGATACAGAAACGACTTTTATGGAGAAAAAACTATATTGATGTTAGTGTGAGGTAAGCAGCACCACAATGCAACTTATGTACTCATTCCATCTAAAGATGTGCATGCAGCCCGTGGGCCAAAGGCCCGGCCTAAAGCACGGTTATTGGGCCCGATCCGAGCACGGCACGGTCCGAACCCTAACCGGGCCCGTGCCGGCCCAAAGCCCGTAGCAGGCCGGGCTTGGGCTGAGGCCTCGGCCCGCCGGGTGGCACGGCCCGGCCCGTTTTACAAGCGCCAGCCCGGTGGAGGCCCGGCAGCCGGAGGGGCTATATAACTCCCCAGTCCCCACCTCACTCCGCCAGTCCGCCCGCAGCCGTTCCCCCTCACTCCGCCAATCCGCCCGCGTCCCGCAGCCCTTCGGCCTTCGCCCGCGACCCTCGCCTCTGAGCTCTGAAACCCTAACCCTAATCCCCACCTCGCCTCGCCTCTCGCCGCCGGTCGACCACCTCCCAGGCTACCGCTGCCGTCGTCCTGCACTCTGGTGAGGTCTCCACCGCCGGATCTTGGAGATACCCTCGCCTCTGAGCTCTGAAACCCTAACCCTAATCCCCACCTCGCCTCGCCTCTCGCCGCCGGTCTCCCCCGCCGCCCACCGTCGACCACCTCCCAGGCTACCGCTGCCGTCGTCCTGCACTCTGGTGAGGTCTCCACCGCCGGATCTTGGAGATACCCTCGCCTCTGAGCTCTGAAACCCTAACCCTAATCCCCACCTCGCCTCGCCTCTCGCCGCCGGTCTCCCCCGCCGCCCACCGTCGACCACCTCCCAGGCTACCGCTGCCGTCGTCCTGCACTCTGGTGAGGTCTCCACCGCCGGATCTTGGAGATACCTCGCCGAATCCCACCACTGTTGTCTCCTTCATCTTCATCTTCCCCGTCTTCGGCGATGATGGTGACCGCCGACGCCGGATGTTGAGATCTCTTCTCTGATTTCTCCCCCCTCCTCGTCTCACTTCTTCCTCCCTACCTCTCTGACTAGTTCGACTCTCTGTCTCTCTCTGACCGGATCTTGGGATCTCCATTTCTCCGTCTCGTCTTCGTCTTCTTTTCCATTTCTCCGGCGCCGGGCTCCGTCTCCATGCAGGCAAGTACCTCTAACCCTAACCCTAACCCTAGATCTAGTAGGCAATCACACGAACCCTAATCCATTTCTCGGTGTTTTTGGTTCGCAGGTCGCCGGTGTGTAGCTGGTGCCGCAGGAGGCGTTGAGGGACGGTGCCGGTTGGGTGGGTGCCATCTGCCATGGCCGGCTCTGAGTCCGCTAATGGTGACGATGGTCCAACCATCAACGACGAGCTCAGGGCCACAGGGCAGATCCCCGATGACGAAGACGACATGGGAGATGCTGCTCATCTCTTGTTCGGTAGGAGTGCTGCTCCGACCAATCGAGACGATGCAGCGGCTAGTGCTGCGGCCACCAGCGATGCAGCATCTCTGGCTTCGTCCACCACTAGTAAGCGCCGATCCCCTGTCTGGGCTAACTTTGATGAAATCAATGAGACAGTGGACGGTGAGGTACGTGTTGTTGCTATTTGTAAGCTCTGTAAGTCTCGTTTGTCTGGTAAATCTGCTAATGGCACTGGTCATTTGAAAAGACATATGATCTCATGCAAGAAGAAAACAGAACATGCTAATTTGGTTCAAACTAGGCTTGCTTTGAATCCTGATGGGCCTTATAGGAACTAGGAATATAGTCCTGATGTTACTAGAGCTGAGCTTTGCCGTTTGATTGCTAGATTAGATCTGTCTTTATCTATTGCTGACAATGATGCTTGGGATGATTACATTCAGCATGCTCACAATCCTAGATACAAGAGAGTGTCTAGATTCACCACATCTAGAGATCTTTCTAAGCTTTTCAATGAAAAACTGCATCACCTAAAAAATGAAGTAATGCCTGGTGTGTCTTCTGTTTGTTTGACATCTGATATTTGGTCTGGCAATGCTAAAGAAGATTATATCACTGTTGTTGCTCACTACATTACTTCTGAGTGGGAATTGAAAAAAACTGTTATTGGCTTTAAACTGATTGAAGTGACTCATAGTGGTATTAACATTGCTGAAATTATTGCTGGTGTGCTTGGAGATTGG
Source organism: Miscanthus floridulus (assembly GCF_019320115.1). Taxonomy (NCBI): domain Eukaryota; kingdom Viridiplantae; phylum Streptophyta; class Magnoliopsida; order Poales; family Poaceae; genus Miscanthus; species Miscanthus floridulus. Next base: position 106,043,519 of record NC_089598.1, read on the forward strand.
GGCCTACTTGACAAAGTTTTCTCTGTTAGCCTTGATAATGCATCTGCTAATACATCTGCTATGCTTACTTTGAGTCCTCTGCTTGCTGGTTACTTGGGTTATGATATTGATCCATTGAATCCTAGTAAAAAGATCTATCATGTTGTGCATTAGAGATGTGCTTGTCATATAATTAATTTGATTGTTAAATCTGGTTTGAAAAGGCTTAAACCACACATAGAGGTTTTTAGGACTGCAATTAACTTTCTGAATTCATCTAATCATCGCATTGCACAATTCAAAAACTACTGCATTGCTAAGGGTATGAGGCCTCGTAAATTTGCTTTGGATATGGATGTTAGATGGAACTCAACCTACCTTATGCTAAAACATCTCATGCCATATAGATCTGTGTTTTCTGTGTTCATCAATTCTCAATCTGGCTATCCTCTATTGAATGAACAACATTGGTACATTGCTGACAAGGTGTTGCAGTTCCTTGAGTTGTTCTATGATTCAACTGTTGTACTTTCTGGTGTTTATTACCCCACTAGTCCTTTGGTACTGCATCACATACTTGAGATTGCATCCCATCTGCATGAATTTGAACATGATAATACTCTTGCTGCTGTAGTTGTGCCAATGAAGAATAAATTTCTTAAGTATTGGAAGAATATACCACTGTTATACTCTTTTGCATTTATTCTGGACCCAAGGGCTAAGTTGAAAGGTCTGGGAAATGTGCTTGACTTGCTTGCTCTAAGTAACAATATGAGTTACATTGATTACTTTGCTGAGGTTAAATCTGAGTTGCATAAACTCTAGGACAAGTATGAATCTAAGTTTGGTGCTGCTAGGCCAGCTAGAACCACCCATCCATCTGGACTGACAAGTAAGAGAAAGCAGGCATGGGGCAAAATTTTTGGAGGATCAGTTTCTTCTGGTCCTTCAAGTGCATCTGCAGGATCTATTGTGCCTCCTGGTCTCTCTGAGCTCACTGTTTACCTTGACAGTGACAATGTTGTGGCATATGATGATGACTTTGATATCCTCAATTGGTGGCATGAGCATAAACTAACCTATCCAGTTCTCTGTACCTTGGCTAAAGATATTATGACTGTTCCTGTATCAACTACTTCTTCAGAGTCTACCTTTAGTCTTACTGGCAGGATCATTGAGGAGCAGCGACGGCGATTGGGCGCAGACAGCGTGGAGATGCTAATCTGTGTCAAAGACTAGGAGCTAGGTGAAGCCAGTGGGCAGCACATTGTGGAGGACAAAGAGCTAGAAGAGTACTTCAAAGAGCAGTACATTGATGATGAAGCTGGTGGATCATCTACTACTGCCCTGTTGGTGATGGTTGACTGCTGAGAGCTGAGAGCCTGAGAGGCTGTGAGTTGTGAGAGTTGAGACATTTGAGCTAGCTAGATTGTAATAACTTTGAACAATTTGAACATTTTAATTTATTGAGCTGGCCGTACTCTTTTTCTTTCTAGGGTTTTATCTCACGAGGTGTGAGTTTTACCTAGAAAGGTTTTTAATGAGGCGGCATTGCACAAACAGCTTAAATCTTTTGTCATCTGGTGTTTATGTGATTGTTGAATATGAATATGTGAACCTGTGATTGTTTGAAGTTTGAACCTGTGATTGTGCTGTTTGAAATATAGTGTTTACTGTATAACAGGCTATGGGCTGGCCCGATGTACCAGTGGGCTACGGGCTACACGGGCTGGCACGACCCGATATTCGGCCCACGGACCGTGCCTGGGCCATCCACCAGGCACGGCCCGGTGGCCCGACGGGCCAAAAGGGCCCGAGCCCGATCGGGCCGTGCCTGGCCCGGGCTCGGGCCGTGCCGTGCTGGCCCGTTGCTCATCTTTAATTCCATCAGCATTACTTGCATTTAGCCTTTCGACCTTCTCTGTGTTACCAAAGGGACGATGCTAAAAGCTATATAGAGTAGTACTGAAAGGGAATGGAAGAGAATAAGAGATTGAGCAACCTCTTGCAATCTCGCATCTTGTCAGTAAGCTCTTCCAGCTGCCTGCTGCGGCGGTTGGCATCCTTGATCTTCTCCAGCTTCTGGAACCCATTTCTGCAGACAAATCAAGCAAAGCATCAGCCAATCACATTATATATGCTACCATTTCTACTGAGGTCAAGTAGTAGAACCCGCAAGCCTTTTTTTTCTTCCACCCTAAAGGTCAACAATCGGGTCTCCAAACTAATGCCCACTACCGAAACCGCAGCAAGCAAACTGAGATCTGGCGACCATGCGTGGGCGGCACAAGCAAACTACGACTCTACGAGCAAGCTAAACCGGAGCAAGCCGAATGGTGTGAGCTTACTGCAATGCGCGGAGGATGTCGCCGATCTGCCCGTCGATCTCGGCCAGCTCCTCGTTAACCGACGCCAAATCCATGTCCTCCTCCCCCTCCCTCTTCGGGTCAGGGCAACCGGACCAGCAACCGAGACCCCACGGGAGAAAGCGAAATCCGAACGGAAAGAAGGATCAGGTCCCCGTCCCCTCAACCTCGAGCTCCCTGCCAAACCCCACCACAGTCGGAGAGGAGGCACGCCGCGCCTTGGCTCTAGACTCTCTGGCTTGTTTGTTTGGTTTTGCTTTCGCTTTACGGAGGATCTTCCTCGTTGGATTCACACATCCGCATTCGCAGCCGGCATCCCTCCTTTGACTCGTCAATGACTAGGTCCGTTCGTCAGAGTATCCTGTCCGTACGATCGTCATCCGGTGCAGCAAAGCAGCTGCTCAGTTGAAGGGCGTGTTTAGTTTGCAAAATTTTTGACGAAATGGTACCGTAGCATTTTCGTTGTTATTTGGTAATTAGTGTCTAATTATAGTCTAATTAGGCTTAAAAGATTCGTCTCGTGAATTTCGTCTAAACTTTGTAATTAGTTTTATTTTTTATTTATATTTAATGCTTCATGCATGCGTCTAAAGATTCGATGTGACGGAAAATCTTAAAAAATTTTGCAAAATGAAGTAGAACTAAACGGTACCGAAGTGAAACTGAAGCACCTCACGGCTCACTCACGGCAGAAGGTTATTTCAACACTATCTACCCAAATGCAAACAATACTCGTAACCCATACATGCTCTTAGAATTGCTACGAGATTCTTGCTCCTATGCACTCGAATTTTGTTACTGACGAAGAGGTAAGAGTACTCATGGAAACTCTATATGAATAACATTAGGTGACTTGCCTGATAAGTTTTTTTTCAACATCAATGAGGACATATAATTGTCCAATTGCGAGGAAATGTCTGGCTCTCACATCCCCTTTGTTTCGTGTTCTTTTGTGAGTTTAAGGGCCTGTTCGTTTGGAGGAATTCTGAAGGAATTTGGATGGTTTGGAGGAATGCTGGAGGAATTTGTGAGAGAAAAACACTGTTCCGGATGAAAAAAAAAGAAGTGGATGAAGCTAGATTTAAGGACACGCGAACGGGCCTAAATCTCAAAGTTTTGGTATTTTTTTTATGATGATGGACATGTGCTATTGCCTTGTTGGAATATACCAATCCAGCTTAGCATTAACTCCCTCATATCCATGGTTGTTTCTTGATCATTACTCCCTCCGTCCCATTAAGTTTGTCGTTTGAAAACCGTGTCCTCCTCACAATCCTGGTTCCTGAGTGACAAACTCAATGGGACGGAGGGAGTATAGTATAGCTAGTAAACTTGATGCAACATTTAGTGCATATAGCCTAGTAATTTATCCTAATCATTCTTTTCCTCTCAATCGGTCTCATAGTAGCCCTTACATCGATGTCCATTGTTGGGTCAAACTTCATTGTAATAGACCAATGACTATGTTGAGTATGATCTTACCTATCAAAACTTCACAAGCACGCACACACAACCTTCGTCTAAGTGACGCCCTAGTTTTGTTATGAGGTAGGGTACCTTAACAAGTTGTTTGCAAAGAAGATTATCAACATATATAACACTAAATATAATTATAATTACTATGAAAAAATGTTTTTGTGATGAATCTGATGATATTTGTATGGATTCATAAATATTGGTATTTCTATATATACTTAGTAAAACATATTAAGATTGTTTGACTTAGGACAAAGCTTGAATGCCAATCTTTGCCAGATGAAATTAGTATTAGGGAAGCCACCATATTATAAGAAGACCCTTGAAAGACGATCAAGTACATCAAGGTTCGTTTTACTTTGACAGTGTTGTATCCTATGCTCAAACATATTATTTGTTAAACCATGAGTAAATGGGGGTCTAAGCACGTAACGTGCATCTCAATTTTCGTAAAATCTAAAAATGCAACAGGCTATACAGCCAACGTGTTCATGCAATGGTACTAGCTATTTGAACATGGACATAAGGGCAGCTCCAATGTAAAATCGATTTTGCTCTGCAAACTTATCAGGGTGTCAGAAGGTGCGGTCTTCACACAGCCTATTCGTTTGGCTAGGCTGGATCGTTACTGTTTTGTGGAGAAGTACTACTGGCTGGTTTGGTGTGAGAGAAAAATACTGTTCCGGCTAAAAATTTACGATCGTTTACGAGATCCCAGCCAACCGAACAGGCTGACAGTGTGGAGTTCGGTGGATGGGACCCACCACTCCACTAAAGCAATGAGAAAACTAAGTAAAAATTCATTCCTCCCTCTACGTGTCAGTTTTTACTTGGCTGAGATGCTTAGGTTTTGGTTTGTGAACCCATGTTATTAGGACCAGACCGGACCGGCGGTCGGACCGGTAAAAGACCGAACCAAAGCCTACACCGGTCCGGTTCACTTCACAGACCGTCTGTGCAATCGAACCGCTATAAACCGGTTGAACCGGCCGGTTTTTTGTCGAACCGCTGAACCGGGCGGTTCCTAGCGAACCGGTGGGTTTTGATTTTTTTTCCAAAAATACCCCTCTGTGCACTCAGTGCAGCCTTATCTACTTAGGGGCATTGATGTAAATGGGTCCTTAGGGTTGTTTGCCGGCTGTGGGAAGGAAAAAATCACGTTATCCTTTTCGCGTCGCTGCTTGCGTTCTGGGCGGTGGTACTGCTTGCGTGCGTTCTGGGCGGCGGCGGCGGCTCTGCTGATCTGCTCCTGCAGTCCTGCCTCCTAGGAGCGGCGCGCGCACAGGCAGTCATCTGGGGCGGCGGATTCAGCTTCAGCGAGCCGCGGCCGAGGCGAGCAGCGGCGCAGGGAGCGGCCTTGGCGGGCGGATCCTGCAGCGACGGGGCAGTTGTGCCCCGCCCGCGCCGTCGTCGCAGCCGTCGAGGAGACGAGCTTGGCCCCCGCCGTCGTCGCAGCACCCGTGCCTGCCGTCGTCAGCGCTCACCCCCATCTCCGCCGTCGTCAAACTGAGGTCCAGCTCTTCTATGTATCTATATCTCTGTAGTCTGTATGCTGAGGCATTCACCAAAATATATACGGCATGCTGTTGCTTGAGCTAGCTGCAACTTTCATCTTTCATTGTGGATTTTAGCTGGGTTTTTGAATTGTGATATGTCATAACCAAGTTAGATGTACGTGGCTTGTATTTTTGGAGTACAACATTCTTGTTATTACTGTACTATAAGACTCAGTGCTCGTGGAGCACTGGAGCGGAGAGTTATATATATATATATATATATATATATATATATATATATATATATATATATATATATATATATATATACCGGTTCAAAGTTTTTGTGGCCGGTTCAATTCGTCCAGTTCAAAACAATTGAACCGACGGTTCAACCGGTTCTAGACGGTTCGACCAGTGAACCGATGGCCTTGTCGGTTCGATTTCCGGTCCGGTCCTAATAACGTTGTGAACATGCACGGAACGCAGTAGCTGATTGTTTATTCGCCATGGTTCAATGCATCTGCTGTATGCGATTTTGAGTTTAACACACACGGTTCGATCGCTACAATGTGCACGGTTCACTTTTTCACCTTGTCGTAAGCCCCCTCCCTCCTCTGACGTAAACCAACACCAACATCAATAAAGGTCCACAATAGCGTGGAAGTTAAAGGTACAGATTTAGGTGCCAACAAAAAAAATCACCCAACCACAATAGAAAAAAACAAACTTTTTTTTTCTCTCGCTGCAGCACATGGACATAAATCTAGTAAAAGAAAATTTCCTTAACTTTTTTTTCTCTCGCTGCAACACATGGACATAAACCTAGTAAAAGAAAATTTCCTTATTTGTTCCACCCGCAACCTCCAAATGCTCGAGACATTGCTCTTAGTTCAAACTTCACTGATTTGATCCTTCTTTCTATAAACGTGAGCACCATGGTGCTTCTAAAAGCAACTACAGTACCATGGTGCTTTTAAAAGCAACTCCAGTCTATTGAGGATGGAAACAAAGTTCTTCACCCTGCAATGATGATCCAGATAGACCTAGAATCTCTAGCTTTGTATTTTTTCCAATAAAATCCGTAACAACATCATGCTCCGGCACTCCAGTGACCTCTAATCTCAACTTCACTATGTGCTGGAGAATTTTGACCCATTCCGGCAATATTTCCATATTGCCATACAACTTGAGGCTATGCGGTTTTTCTGCTGGTGTGGATATATCTTATGCATGAGGCTACAACCAAAGTGTCGACGCAATGGTACTGGCTAAGTTCAAACACAGGACAAATCTAAGGGGGATTAAGCCCCCTCTTACACACACGAACAACTAACAACAAAAACAAAAGGCAACAACAAATGTGCACGCTGCTTGAAGAATATGAATGTGGGAGATAAAGGTACAAGAAGAAAAGAAAATGGAAATGAGGCGGAGGAACAAAATTGGAAGTTAATCTTGTTTTTGAGCTTCAACGAGAAGGAGACATGTGAGAGCTAGGAGAAAAAGAAAAGAAATGATCCATATACATATGAGGAAACAATCGTTACACCCCGTTTGGATGTAGATATTGGGCCTCTGGATTTGTGAAAGGACTGAGGATGCCACCTAGAGGGGGGTGAATAGGCGTTTCTAAAATTCAACCCTTCAAAATGCGAAAACGATTAGTGTTGGTTGAAAACTCCTAATCAAAGAAATAAATCCCTCGTGAGTTAGCCACTGAGTAAATAACAAGTGATAAATAAAATTAGGAGCCACAAGCCTGCAACACAAGGATTAGAACTGAGAAGGAATAAAAATAGCACAAGCCCCAAAAACCGGACACGTCCGGTATTCACGGGTTTGCTGGATCAGCTCCCGATTTGCTCTGATTGACTTCTCTTTTCAAACCAAGTTGCTGGCACCTCTTAGTAACCTGTCAACACGCTCAAGTAACACAAGTACATCACAAATGCCAAGTGAAAAGAGAGATCGAGACACAAGAATTGTTTTACCGAAGTTCGGCCTCCATCGAGACCTACTCTCTGTTGATGGGGCTACGAGCAACCCAACAAAGATCAGCTCTAGAGGACCACAAAGGCCACTCTAGCCGGAGTCTTTTCCAACAACTTTTTCTCCTTCCACTAGTTGATTCATTCCCTTGCGGCGGTGGAATCGAATCGTTATAAACTTTTCGAGGCACACAACAAGCTCTTGGGTGCTCTCCAGCGACGCCTAGCCGCCTAGGACCGAAGAGTCCAAGAGTAACAAATGCAAATCACGAGATCGACAAATATACATAAGCGCTCAAGGGTGGCTTGCTCTCAAATTTTGAATCTCACTCAACCCACAAGATGGATTTTGCAAGTTTGAATCAATCACTCACTAAGAGAGGGTTGGAGAGTGTTCTCAAAGCTCAAAAACATGTCTGAAAGTCAGCAGAATCAACAGCCTCCAAAGGTGTAGGCTTGGGGTATTTATAGACCCACTCAAAAACTAGCCGTTTTCTAGCCGTTGAAATACCGGACACGTCCGATATTGCCTGCACACCGCCAACGGTCACTAAGTCAGTGGCGCGTGTGAGGCGTCGGAACTCTCGATGTTTGCCGGAACTCCCGACGAACCAAACTGAGAACACCGAGAAAGGTTGCTTTGGCTGGACAAATACCGGACATGTCCAGTTATTGCCAGACTCAGCAAAAAATAGGTTAGCTCTTTTGGCTCGCAAACACACGAACTTCACATAGGTTGGCTTGAGCACTTATGAATAAGTATCTTTCAACATGATGCATCCCTCTTAATAGTACAGCATACCTATTAACTCAAGATCAAATGAAAACTGAAGTTGAATCGCTCGAGTTGATTTCCTTTGAACCACATGCCATAACTTTCAATCATCATCAAGTGAGGGTGTCAACATGTCAATTTTGATTTTCTCCTTGAGCATAGCCATCTTGAACATGTGACTTGATTCCATTCAACAAATGTGAGTTAACTTCAAATGCGTCAAGTCTCTTCCAACAATTCATCCAAGATTTTTTATTCTCCACTTCAATGTGATCGTCATGGTTTGATTTGATACCTCAACTAAATGCAAGTACTTTCTTCTTCACCCTAGCTAGGTTCCTCGGTCGTCAAGCCGTCGCTTACCCTTCAACCTTGCTTGGTACCTCGAAGCCTTTCCTTGCTATCTTCACCATATCAAGCCATCAAGTCACACTTGGTGTTGAATCATTCATTAAGATCATTTGTATAGATATCTTTGAATGTAGCAAGGTTTAGAATGTGAGACCATTCCATATGCAATCCCTCATGTCTCATTAATCATTTGTCAATGAGCTTGCTTTCATAAGAATTACCGAAATCCCACAATAAATAAGCCTTGCATAATTACATTTGCATTGTTGTCTTGTGCTTAAACTAGATTACATATACAACAACACATTATTTTGGCTTTCAACAATTACCTGTGAGATAACCCATTTCCTGTCCAACACTTAGCAAAGAGGTTAAACCTTTAATCACGTTGTTATTCAATCATCCAAAACCCACTAAAGGGCTTGATTCACTTTTAATTTGGATTGGTATTGTGAACCTACCAATTCCACTTTTTCGATGGCTAAGAATTCAGAATTAGAATTCCAACCCAATACCAATCGATATTGGCTATACCTGTGCCTCTTCATCTCCAATACCAAGCCCAAGGCCTTCGTATTGTGCGGCATTCAGAAACACCCCGACGCACGGAAGCCCTAGACTCCTCCACTGTGCCCCGACGCATGGACCACGGAGGCCCCCGACTCCTTCCCCGGCGCTCGCCGATGCACGGGGGCCCGATGCGGAGGGAGCCCCGCTGCGCTGCTACTTCCCCGGTGCCCCCAACGCCAGCGACCCTAATGTGCAGGGCGCTCCCCGCTACGTCGCTTCTTCCCCGATGTCGGCACGACCCTTCTTCTCCATAGCTGGCGCTGCCTCTTCTAGTCCATGGCCGGTGCTGCATCTTCTAGTCCATGGCCGGCGGAGCCCTTCTTCTCCATGGTCGGCGTGCCTCTTCTTCTCCCTGCCATGGCCCGTCGAGATCCGCCCGCCATGGCCGGGGTCGATCTCCCCCATGGCTGCGGCTACCGAGATCTGGCCGCCTGGCTAGGATCGAGCTCCCCCATGGCCGCGGCTGCCGAGCCCGAGATCCGCCCACCATGGCCGTGGTCGAGCTCGCCCTGCCATGGCCCGCCGTGGTGGTCGGTGCCAACCTCCGTCCACCATGGCCAATATCAAGCTACCCAGTGTTTCAATTCCATGCTTTTGCATCCAAACAGGAAACGGATTTGAGCTACTTGCTAGGATTTCAAAACCCAATTCAATTGTCACCCAAACAATAATATTCGAATTGTGGCCATTTCAATACCATGGTTGCTTTGGTATTGAACCCAATTCAATTCTAGCCCCTCTAATATCTACAACCAAATGGACCCTTATAGATTTCACTAAACGTCTATGGCCTGTCTCAAAGTTAAAGAAAAACATAGGATAAATTATTTTTAGTGTTTAGATAATTGATTTGGGCCTCTTTGATTAAAATCCATTTTCAAAGAGAGATTCATTTGGTCGCCTACTCTAGTGTCACACTGTCACTGCCCATAAAAATCCATTAAATTCCACATCATTAGCCACCAATACAAACCAAGCTGGTTTAGCCTCTAGTCTTCTAACTCCAATTTGACGTTCTTTCATGTCATGAATGTATCACGCTCTGTATAATGGCGCCGTTCGGCTGGTTGAAAAACACTATTCATGCTCTCACAAATTCCTCCAGATTCATCCAGATTCCTCTAAATTCCTCCAAACAAGCAGGGCCAATTTGACGTTCTTTCATATCATGAACACCTAAGCCACTCGCATCAAACGGTCACTCTTTAGCTCATCAACACCTTCGTTCCCGCTTGCTTTCTATGTTTGGCCAAATACGCTTCATATGGTTGGCCATAGGGTGAGTGCGCGTCTATAACCGCCCTGTTCGTTTGGGCTGGTTTGGCTTATAAGCCATGGCTGAAAGTACTGTTGGTTGGTTTGGTGTGAGAGAAAAATATTGTTCGTTGACTGATAAGTCAGAGCTTATAAGCCAAATACGATCGAACAAACAGGCTGAACATTGGGTTACTAAACATTGGGTTACTGCACCTTCTCTCTCATTTGCTCATCCCAGTTGGCCTGTTCGGATGACTGACTGTGGCTGCGCTTTTTTTTTTTTTGGTTTCTTCAACCTGTTCGTTTGGCTGTGGCTTGTCGTAAACGATCGTAAATTTTCAGCCAGAAGAGTATTTTTCTCTCACACAAACCAGCCAACAGTACTTCTTCACGAATCAGCAACGATACGAACCAGCCAACCGAATAGGCTGCTTATTGCTGATCACATGTCACATAGAACGAGATTGGTCACAAAAACAAATTAAAGCATGTACAACATGTGTTTATCAAGAGAAATTCCGAAGGTTGTCATTAACCCTCAAGAGAGTTCACTAGCTACTCACCATTGTTTCAATAATCTCCTATCCAATTTTTTTTTAAATCTCTAAATTCTCGCCACCTCTGCGTGAGAAATTTGCATGGTATGCACTGGTTTTAAATCTAAACACAAAAGCACGAAGATATTTTATTGCCTTTAAAATCATCGTCTATGCTCCATCCACTGGCGGCTGCCATCGCAGCCACCTGCCACCCAAACCTCATCGACAAAAAAACGGCACCAACTCCAGACTTGCACAGACCAGTGACCACGACGATCTCCGCCATGAAGCACCTCCTCCTCCCCTCCCCTCTCCCGCTCCTCCTCCACCGCCCCTCCAAGCCCCATCTCCTCCACCCTCGCCGCCGCCTCGTCTCCATCCGCAACTCCGCATCCGGTGGCAGCTCCGGCGAACCCACCCCCGCTGCGGATACGGCCACCGGGACCTCTCCGCCGGCCGCTGCCAAGCCCACCGGCGTCAAGGACCGCCTCAAGGCGAGGAACCAGGCCCGCCGAGTTCAGCTGGACTCCCCACCGCCGGAGGTGGTGGTGACGCCGAAGAGGAAGCCCGCCGCGTCGTCGTCGTCGTCTCCTGCGCCAAAGAAGAAGGAGAGGCGGAAGGAGTGGGAGGAGATGAGCGTGGGCGAGAAGGCCACGGAGCTCTACGTCGGGGAGAAGGGCCTGCTCTTCTGGCTCAACAAGTTCGCCTACGCCTCCATCTTCATCATGGTCGGCGCCTGGATCCTGTTCCGCTTCGTCGGCCCCTCGCTCGGCCTCTACCAGCTCGACGCCCCGCCGCTGCCGCCCACCGCCGTGTTCGGCGGCTCGCCGTGAGGACGACGCGAGAGTGCACTAGGTAGAGCTAGCGTAGCGGATTGGTAAGATATGGAACTATTGAGGAAGAAGAGGGCGCGAATTTTGGTGCAAAAGTTTCGATCTTTTGCTGGCAGTGTGAATTGCAGATGCGCAGTTCTTGGAGCTTCAAGGCATGGCACTGATGAATTCCTGATTTACTTTGGTTCTATATAGGAAAGTAATTCATTTCGGTATGCTCTTCAATTGAGTTTGAGAAACTGAGATCAAGAGGCCATGCTGCATTGCTGCTGCCGCTCTTGTAATCAAGACAGAAATTTTCAGAACAGAATTTGAGTTGAAAAGCCCATCATGGGCAGCAAACGGACAACTAGATGCAATTCCTAGTGATTTCTATTTATATATCTCTTTTGCAAATCTCTGAATTCTTCCATTACTTTGGTTTTGTATAGGCAAGAAATCCATTTCGGTATGCTCTTCAATTGAGTTTTAGAAACTGAGATCAAGAGGTCTTGCTGCTGCCGTTCTTGTAATGAAGACAGAAATTTTCAGAACAGAATTTGAGTTCAAAAGCCCATTATGGGCAGCAAATGGACAACTAGATGTAATTCTTAGTGATTTCTATTTAAATCTGTCTTATGCAAATCTCTGAATTCTTCCATGCTACCACAACAACCTAACGCTCATTGATCAGCATGACATCAGCAGTTCCATATATATCATCTACAGTTAGTAGTGTCTGCTAACTTCTTAGTCAGAAGAATAAACTCCATCAGTTGTAGTCAGATCACAGCACAGAGGTTTGTCTACATAAGCAAATGTTCAACTAGAAGTAATTTCCTGTGATTTCTACCCTTTCTTATGCAAATTTCCATGCTAACACGACATCCTAGCACTTAACACTCACTGAACAGTTTGACATCAGCACTTCCATAGTAATTAATTAGCAGTGACTGCTGGCTGCTTTTGTCAGAAGAACAAATCAAAGACGTACTACATCTGTTGAAGCCGGATCACATTCACATTTACATTCACAGTCGGTTAGCTAGAAAGAAGCAAACAGGCCGGATCACGAGAGGGACTTGGCCACGGGGGCGGTGGAGAGGAGGCCGGAGAGCAGGCCGACGACGAGCGCGCTGTTGTACGTAGTCGGCTCGTTCTGCTGCACGTTCTCCCTGTCGTCGACGAACGAGTCGTTCTTGAACGGCCCGCCGACCAGCGCGCCGGTGGTGACGTTCGGGTTGGGCTCGGGCGACTTGAGCCACTCCTGGTCGTCGCAGCCGGTGTCGACGTCGGCCGGGATGGACGCGCCGCGGTGGTGCACCCGCTGCGGGTAGCTGTCGCCGAAGCCGACGAGGTAGCTCAGCTTCATGGGGTTGTCGCCGAGGACGTAGTCCGCCTGCGACTTGGCGAACTTGCGCAGGTCCAGCGCCGTGAAGCTCTTGCCGCTGCAGGTCAGCCCCGACTTCCCCGACGTCGCCATGTAGTTGCTGTAGACGTTGGCGAGGAACGCCGACGCCACCGGGTGCTGCAGGGAGTTCCACTCCGCCACGTACAGCAACCCCCCTACAAGGTTGCACGGTTGCTTCAGCTGTCAAATCTACAAAATTTACCAACCAAAATCACCGTGTGCTCTGCACATTTCGGTTACCTTCTGTTCTGAAAGCGGCCGTGTCCGACTCCGGTAGGAGAATGCACATGACGGCTTCGGCAGTGTCCTTGTACGACCCAAGCACCTCGTCTTGTCCGGCATCAGATCCATCTGCAGCGAAGAACCTCACCCTTGACAAGAGAACCTGCAGTTCGTGCATTCAAGGCAAAATGTTGCAAAGATTTCAAATCAGAATGAACGTTCTTTTCATCATCTAAAGAAAGAAGTTACAATTACAAGTAAACAAGATTTGCCTACCTCGGTGCCGGCGCGTTTGTCGTCCCAGCTGAAGTACCTGGGGTTGCCGAGGTCGGCGAACTCGTCGGCGTTCTTGCCGGTGGCGTAGCTCAGGTAGCTGTGGTTGCCAGTGGCGTGGTACAGCCAGCTGGCCGCCCACAGGAGCTCGTCCTGGTACGTCGTGGAGCTGTAGTAGGCGCTGAGCTCGGGAACGTGCGCGTGTAGGAGCCCCGGTGTTTGTCGGCGAACGCGAACAGCCGCTCGGCGTGGTCCAGGAGCGACGACGCGTACGTCGCGTTGGCGGGCTTGTACACCAGCGACGCCGCGGCCATGGCAGCCGCCGTCTCCGCGGCCACGTCGCTGGCGGGGGATTTCGCCGTGATCTTCGTCAGTGGCCTCTTCTCCGACATCGTCTCCGGCCGCTCCCAGCACTTGTGGTCCGCTTTCGGGTCGCCCACCTGATCAATTAATGACGACATTGCCGGCCGGCCAGCCAGCAGGTCAGGTTCGTGTCAGCATCGATCCGATTCACCTGGACGTGACCAGGACTGTAGGAAGGAGGAGGATGAGATGCGAGATCGTAGGGACGCATGCATGCGAGACCATGTCGATCACCTGGATGTAGAGCACGTCGTCGGAGGGGTGCGCGTTGACGAGGAACTCCATGATCCATCCCAGCGCGTCCATGGCGGCGTCGCGCTGCTGGGTGGCGCGCATGGCGTCGCCGTACTCGAGGACGGACCACGACAGCATGGTGCCCGTGAACGCCAGCGTGAACCCGAACTTCATGTGGTCGCCCGCGTCGTACATGCCCTTGGACAGGTCCAGCTTGGCCTCCTCGCCGTCGCGCAGCGCCGAGTCCCCTCGCCACGAGATCGTGTTGTTCACCAGCTTCCCGGCTGGTTCATCGATCGATCAAGACATTAGATGATGCAGAGATTCGATGAGGTCGACGGAGGATGGCATCGGCATTGATTGGCACGTACATTTCTGGACCTGGAAGAAGCGGAGCGCCACGGCGAGGGCCTCGGCGTACTTGGGGTCCGGCACGCCAGGGATGGGGAAGACGTTGCCGCCGTCCTTGTAGCGAGCGAACACCACGGCGGCCGTGACCGTGAGCGCGAGCAGCGTCAGCACCAGGAGCCAGCAGCAGCACCGCACGCTGCAGCCGCAGCACCGCCGCGCCATTATTGGTCGCCCGCCGCGGAGCTCTTCCCCGCCACCACCAGATCGCCGATTATTCAGAGGCGCGGCGCGACCGCGAGAGAGACGACGACGACAGGAAGGAGGACAACAACGGCCATCCGCGGCCGGGCACGATCCCCTCGGCTGCATCAACCGACCATCCACGCGCGCCGGTAACGAATGGGTAGCCGCCACGTACGTGCGCGCGCGTGGCCAGGTAATGGGCCGGGTAACCAACTTTGCGCGCGGGCAGGCAGGACGTGCCCGTGCCGCCGCCGGGGGGGGGGGGGGGGGGGGGGGGGACAAAAACACAAGTGAAATATGTTGAGATCAGAAATAAAACCATATATACTATGATAAATTTAACTAATTACATATAAAGTGACTACAGAGACTGTCAGACTACTATTAACCAAGTTATGGACTAAAACTAGCTAGTTAAATATATTTATAGCTAGGTCACATTTCACAAAATACAAGTGACCACAAACTATTAAACAAGCCATGTCAAAATATGTGTCCAACGTCATAAGACTATCAAATCCTAAAAGTCTGCTCTTCTGTTCTTCGGATCCTTGAAATCTAAGATTATATCATCATAGGTGTAGTGTTCTATAATTTCACCTTTGACCTGAACAAACAAACTGTTGGCAAGATATTGATCTTCTATCTTGTTGCGCAGCCTTGTCTTGACGATCTTCAAGACAAAGAAAATATGTTCTGCAGTAGCTGTTGAAACTAGGAGAGTAACAAGCAAACAAATCAATCTATCAACCAAGTTAAAGATTCTATGACGTCCTGTCTTAACAAAGCCTCGATATAGGTTCACCAAGATAGAAATATTTTTCATGTCTTCATTGGTAGAAGTATCAATAATAAAATGGTTTAGCTGACGCTCTAACCCAATCATTTCTTGCTGATTGAAATCCAACGGGTAGTACTTCTCAACCATTCTGCATATCTCTTTTGTTTGGAAATCTGCAAATCCATTTCTTGGTACAAGTGTAACACTAATGGACAAAAGATCCATCACCTTCTCATTGAACTTCAAGTTTAATTCAGCCAACTGGGTATCAATGGTTGCACGAAATACCTCCACTCGATAGTAGCGCTCCTTAGTAAAATGTTCAGGTTGACGACGAGCACGTCCACCACGCAAAAATGTATGTTTCTTCCATATTTGGAATAAGAATGTCATGATTCTTGCAAAACTCAACAACTTGATAAAAAAAAGTTTCCCATCCATCATGAGATCTCATTTTCTCAAGAAGTACTTTTGTGGTTTGCACAAGGCGAATATCATTTACTATATCTTGTGATTTCTTTTGTAAAGCTTGGCCAAGTTGTTCAGTTATTTCTAGCATTTCTTCAATAATGGTTGCATGGGACCTAACTGCAAGTATGCTCGCCGCACTTGATCTCTCTGGTCATTTGGATATTGCCAAATTTGTGGACGCAATGCAGGATTTCTCTCCAAGAATTCAATGCCTCGAAACATGATGTGTTCATTTCTTTGATTTTCTTCTTCCTCAGCTTCAGCTCCTTCCGTATCTTCTTCTTCTGCTATTCCAATTGCTTCTTCCTAGACTTCTTGTCTTTGTTGCTCTGAATCATCTAACTCATTTGCAACTGCAGCTTCTTATTCTCCTTGCCTCAGATGATCCAATTCATCTAACTGAGCTGCTGCTGCTTCCTCATTTCCTTCTTGCCTTTAGGGTTCCAAATCACCTAGCTGAAGCATTGGAGGAGCTTGATCTTCCTCTTCCCCAACATCTGATTCATCTCATTTTCTTTTGTAAAAAGAATGGAGAGACGCAATTTTCACATGAACCATTGTTGCTACCTAATAAAAAAATTGCATCTAGTTATTCTTTATTTCAACCAAGCATCTAGCAAAACCACCTGAAAAAGAAATAGAGCAAAAGATTGGAGTTGGAGATCGAAGAAGAAAACTTAACCTGGCGATGACGAGCCGACGAGGCGTCGAGCCAGCGACCACTGCTGCTGCGCTGCAGCCTACACCCTGCAGGACCGCCGGATGGAGGGAGGACGAGTCGAGAGGCAGAGCGACTGCCCCTGCTGGTGTGCTGGTGCCTGCTCGGCTAGGGCCGGCGGTGGCGCGGTGCGACACCGTGGCGGACTGGCGGAGCGGTGGAGGTCGGAGTCTCGGACGAGTCCCCGAGTCACTGAGTCAGGCACTCTGCTCAACTATTCTGCTCTCGTTGTTGGGCTATCTTGCTATTGGGCTTCGTGGGCTGAACAATATTTGGGAATTTTGTTTTGGACAAGGGGGGCCGGAGCCTAGTTTGGCCCCCATTGCGCTCCGTCCGTGCATGACCGTCTCCTCGATCGATCACAGATCAGTTGCTTTGCTTATGGTTCCTTTTTTTGGGGTGCATGGCAACACCAGGGGCCACCTTGCAGTTGTAGACTTGCAGTTACGCACGAGCACGAATCTTGACACCTAAACGAGACGATTCACCGTCAAACTATGTGCGGTTGAGATTAGCTAGGGCCCACAGTGACACTGGAGTACAACTTTTTTTTCTTTTGTTTTTTACTATAGCACATATCCTATCCTATAGGTGCCTCAAAGCGAAGATGAACTAACAGCAAGAGAGAAGGGTGTTCGGTCTTAAGAATGAGGATGACTACTGATCATAGGATTTAGATTAGGTGGATGATGTTCATTGCCTGAAAAGAAAGTAAAAATTAGACGCATGTGATTTAGCAACTCTTTACGGTTTGTTCAGGATATTCGAACGTCAACTGTTACCAGTATATATAAAAACTATAGAGACTCAGTTTGAAAAAGCTTAAATTTTAAGAGAAACTAGTTTTTCGCCAACTTTTGATAACACCCACTTATTGAAGAAGCTCGATCCAGAAAACTAACCATATGGCATAATGGCTTTTCTCCTCCACATCTCCCACGCTGGCTTACATGGCCGGATCTTGGCTCCCCTTGAAAGGATCAAGATGCCCAAGAGGGGGGGGTGAATTGGACTAATTCTAAATTTCTTTGCAATAATTAAACCCTACGGTTAGCCCAACTTCACCCCTTGTGCCTAGAAAGTGTTTCTAATGTTCTACTGTACAAAGTAAAAAGAGAAGAATTAAATTGCTCAAAGTAAAAAGAGAAGGAGGAACACGGCAATGTTTTATCGAGGTATCGGAGAGTCGCCACTCCCCACTAGTCCTCGTTGGAGCACCCGCACAAGGGTGTAGCTCCCCCTTGATCCGTGCAAGGATCAAGTGCTCTTTACGGGTTGATTCTTTGACACTCTGTCGCGTTGAATCACCCACAACCGCTCACAACTTGAGTTGGGTCATCCACAAGCTCCACCGGATGATCACCAAGCTCCCAATCACCACCAATCTGTCTATGTGATGGCGATCGCCAAGAGTAACAAGCACGAACTCTCACTTGACCACGACAAGCCTAATGAGAAGGGTGGATACACACTTTGCTACTCTTGCTTTCACTAATGAGGTCTCACTCTTGGATTCTCAAATCTCAATCACCTCACTAGGACCTTGTTCTTCTTGGCACTCTCAAGGGTGTTTCTCAGCTGTTGGAATGAGCAAAAGTACCCCCTTCACTAATGAGGAAGTATTTATACACCCGTGTTCAAAATAAACCGTTATGTGCCTCTGCGGGGTGACCGGACGCTCCGGCCAGTTCTCCCCGACTTCCAGTGTTTAAGTTGTGACCGAACGCGTCTGGTCATGATTTTCCCTATTGGAACCTTATTGGAGTCGACCAGATGCTGGCACCCAGCGTCCGGTCACTCACCTCTCAGCGTCCGATCACGCCAGACGATTTCACCTTGATCAAATGAACTGACTGAACTCTGCGCCAGCGTTCGGTCACGCCGGAACTGTGGGGGTATTAACCCCTATACCCTTATGGCTAAGCTTGGGCTAGCCCGGGTCGGTGGGTCTAGTCTACCAAAAGATGACGCGTGGCCCGGCCAACCTGTTCGGAGTCCCGCGCAAGGAGTCAAGGCAGATTTGGCGACCAGGCAAGATCTTGGTCGGTTAGAATAGGAATCCTTATCCGGCCACGTATGGCAATTATAACTAGCTAGGATTAGTTTTTAGATCTGTAACCTTGCCCCCCGAACTATATAAGGCGGGCAGGGGACCCCTCTAAGAAACATCTCTCATTGACATATAATAATACAAATCTGACGCAGGACATAGGTATTACGCCTTCTTGGCGGCCAAACCTAGATAAAACCTCTTGTCTGTCTTGCGTCACCGTCTTGTTTGTGGCTTGCGCATCTATCTGCCGACAATCTACTACCTTGGGCATACCCCTAGGTAGACTGCCGACCATATTTTGTCGACAGTGGTGCGCCAGGTAGAAGGTGTGCGTACTGCTCTCCAAGCAAACAAGATGGTCATCAACTCTGGCTCCATGGCTACGCCGAACGGCCTCACGTTCACCATTGGCCAGATCACCTGGACCACCGGCTCTGATGACTTCATCGCCATGACCCCAAAGGAGGCGTGGATTCAGTCTACGCCGACCACTGCTTCACCTGCATCGGCTACGGCTCTGACCACGGCAGATATAGCTCCAACCATGGTGGATACGGCTCCGACCACGACGGATACGGCTCTGACCATGGTATATCTGGCTCCGACCACGCCTGCATCATCTTCAGCCACACCGACAACTCGTCATCCACTTTCTCGCTACAAAGGGAAGCAGATCGACGACACTGACCTACTCGACTCCATCGATCGGGTTGGCACCAAACTCGCTGAAACCCTAGCTCTGGTAAGTACGATTCAAAGTCAACCTAATGAGCAGGTAACCGCTTCCCACAATAGATCTATCCAACCAGCTCGGACCAGTCGTCCTACACGACTTGGTACAGATCTTGTGGTCATATCTACTCCTAAAGGGCGCTCCACTCATCGCCGGCCAGCCTTCGCGACGGGTCTTCGGCTCTCCGAGTATGAAGCCTCGACGGAGAACCACCAGGTCCAGCCCTACGGCCTATGAAATGTTGCCTCCAGCTATGCGTACAACCTACAACGCCGCTTGGATCTATGTTTTATATACCGATCTCGGCCGAAGCCACGCAACTTCATCAACATGATCCGGATTGAAGATTATCAAGAAGGATCCATCCACACAGTCCAAGAGGGCGACTCCAGCTCCTCGTCTGGCATCGTATCTAATACATCTGTCCACACCGAGCTTCAGCATCACGAAGATGAAGGCGTCAAATATGATCTAGATATCCCAAACCATGCCCCGGGGTTCTCACAATTCCTGTCTTTCCCGCCAAGACGAGGGGACTTGATCCATGTTGTTAGCAATATTGACCGGTTTAATCACTGACAAATTGAAGCTGAAGCAGACCAGGAGGCATGATGCATAAGGGTCCTGCCACGTGACCTCAACGATGCTTTCGACAGGGTGGGGGACAAATAGGTCATCAGGACTCTAAGCGCCAACATAGCCGTCGCTATGGCGACAATGCAACGGCTACCCAACACCCCAGAAACCCAAGCAGTTCGTGATGAAATACAAGCCTATCTGACGGCTGCTATGGCCTAGACCGCAGAGATTGTAAACCAAGCCCGGGCTCCATCCATCTTAGTCGAGTCAAGCCACAGCCGCCAGCACCCAAGTCGCTCACAGCCACTCAACCAACGTGGCTCGCGCAACAACGACCCATCAGACAACCGTCAAGGCAGAAACGGTGGCCATGATAGTGGCCAGGATGAAAACCGCTGTCGGGACGACAACCGCCGCGACATCCAGGATGATAACCGCTGAGACAATCGCGACAATCGCCGCGATAACCACGGTCATAGGGCTAATCCAGATGGCAATCGAGATCGCCGCGATGGCAATAACGATCTCCGTCATTACCTCGGTGGACGCGATCTACGCGCTCGCATCAACCAGAGAGCCGATGATCGAGCATCCCACGAAAGTTATCGCCGTATGGAATATGACACTGCCCACGGCCCGTCGGGTTTGAAACAGTTTACTCCACACCTTCGCCAAGTCATATGGTCCAAGAATTTCAAGCTCGAGAAACTTCAGAAGTACGACGACAAGGAAAACCCTGAATTATGGGTCATGCTCTACGAAACTGCGTGCCGATCAGCCATGACTGACAAGCACGTCATGTCTAACTATTTCCCAGTCGCTGTTGGCCATGCAGGTCACCAATGGCTGGTCAGCTTGCCGATGAACTACTTTGATTCTTGGCAGGAGCTCAAGCAAGCCTTCATCGACAACTTCATTGCAACTTGTGAGCAACCGGGAAACAAATATGATCTACAATGGATTCGAGATCAGAAAGATGAGCCATTGCGCGAGTACGTCCGGCGTTTCTCGGAGATGCGTATCAAGGTCCCATCAATCTCCGACAATGAGGCAATCGAGGCTTTCATCACTGGCCTCTGCTTCCACGACGCCCTAAGGGATAAGCTCCTCTACAAGAGACCTGAATCGGTTACAGCGCTCCTGGCCACCGCTAAGAAATATGCAGACGCCGACGATGCTAAAAAGATAATTATTGAAGAAGCAGCAAGGGTTCCACGTTCTAACCACCCCCCACACCGTGACGCCTACCACGCCAACCGTGGTCGGAACAACAATTTTGACCACCGCAACCAACGCAACGACTCCCGTGACCACCACAACCAACGTAATCAGCGACGTAACCGCCGTGACGATTACAGGAGCAAGCATGCTCGGGAAGACGACAGTGAGATCAACACCATTAAAAAGGGTGGCGGACGTCGTAACTATGAAGACGACTACGCCAAAGCATTGAAAGGGCCCTGCCAGCTCCATCCTAAGTCAAACCATACCATGGAGAATTGCCGTGTTCTCAAGTCTATCTACACGCGTCAATAGGCTCCGGATACGTCCAATAAGCCTAACAACGCAGGGGAACAGCGCAACAAGGATAACGACAACAACGATGCGGACCCTCGTCACAAGTACGTCAAGCCAAACGATCACGTACACACCATCATCGGAGGCAAAGTGTCTATCGAGACCAAACGAGAACGCAAGCTGCTCGCCCGTGTGTGCTTGAACGTGGCCAACACCGACAACCTCCTCATCGATCCGCGGCTCCCTCCGTGGTCTCACCACGAAATCTCCTTCAGCAGAAAGGACCAATGGGCCGCAATACCTGAGCTAGGGCGTTTTCCCCTAGTCCTCAATCCTTGTATCAACAAGGTTTAGTTTGACAGAGTACTGATCGACGGTGGTAGCTCCATCGATATACTATTCAAGAACAGTCTGCCCGCCCTAAAGATAGCTCAGGCGGACCTCAAGCCGTATGAGGCACAGTTTTGGGGTGTTCTCCCCGGATAGAGCTCTACACCTCTCAGACAGATCATGCTACCTATGTAGTTTGGGACCTCAGACCACTTCCGCACTGACTACATCAACTTCGTGGTCGCTGACTTCGATGGCACCTACCATGCTATTCTTGGTCGACCGTCGCTTACCAAGTTCATGGCCATACCTCATTATAGGTATCTGGTGCTCAAGATGCCTACCGAGAAAGGAGTTCTAACCTTCCGAGGCAACGTGTATGTAGCCTATACCTGTGAAGACGATAGTTTCAAAATAGCAGAGGCTCATGACCTCTCTATTCGCATGGCTGAGACCATGCTCAATGCCAAGAAGACCTCGACCGACCACCTGGAGATCCCGGAGCTCGAGGCTCCACGCAAGAACATCAAGTCCAAGGAGCACAAGGTGATCCAGCTGGTCGACGGTGATCCTAGCAAAACGGCCCTTATCGGGGCCAACCTAGATCTCAAATAGGAAGACATGCTCGTTAGGTTCTTGAGGAGCAACATGGATGTGTTCGCATGGAAACCTGCTGACATGCCCGGTGTACCTCGGAGCTTGATCGAGCACTCCTTGAATGTCAATGGCAAGGCCAAACCTATCAAGCAGAAGCTATGATGGTTCGCTCGCGACAAAAAGGAGGCGATTAGGGTAGAAGTTACATGGCTTTTGGTAACCGGATTTATCAAAGAAGTGTATCATCCGGAGTGGTTAGCCAACTCGGTTCTTGTATGCAAAAAGAATAATGAATGGAGAATATGCGTTGATTACACTAATCTCAACAAACATTGCCTTAAGGACCCCTTCGGCTTACCTCGCATAGACGAGGTCGTAGATTCAACCGCTGGTTGCGAGCTGCTCTCCTTTCTCAATTGCTACTCTGGTTATCACCAGATCGCTCTTAAAAAGGACGACCAGATCAAGACATCTTTTATCACGCCCTTCGGCGCCTACTGCTATACGACCATGTCGTTTGGGCTCAAGAACGCCAGGGCTACCTACCAACGCGCTATACAAGCTTGCCTCAAAGACGAGATAAAAGACGACCTCGTCGAGGCTTATGTTGATGATATAGTTGTCAAAACCAAGGAAGCACATACCCTTATTGACAACCTAGAATGCACCTTTGCAGCCTTTAACACGTTCTAGTGGAAGTTAAACCCAAAGAAATACATCTTTGGTGTTCCTTCTGGCATATTACTCGGCAATGTCATCAGTCATGATGGCATACGCCCTAACCCAGAGAAAGTCAAAGCCGTCTTGGACATGAAGCCGCCCAAAAAGGTGAAGGATGTTCAGAAGCTTACCGGATGCATGGCCGCCCTCAGCCGTTTCATATCAAGATTAGGTGAAAAAGGATTACCGTTCTTTAAACTACTCAAAGCATCCAAAAAGTTTGAGTGGTTGGAGGAAGCAGACGCTGCTTTCACACAGCTGAAACAATACCTTACATCACCTCCGGTCCTCACTGCTCCAAGAGAAGACGAAACACTCCTGCTTTACATTGCGGCTACTAATCGAGTGGTCTCCATGGCCGTGGTGGTTGAGCGCGATGAGCCCGGCCATGTCTATAAGGTACAACAGCCAATCTATTTCATCAGTGAGGTACTCAATGAGTCCAAGACCAGGTACCCACAGATTCAGAAGTTGATCTACGCCATACTGATAACATCCTAAAAGTTGAAACACTACTTCGACGGATATCATGTGGTGGTCATGGCTGAGTATCCGCTGCGAGACATCATTAGCAACAAGGATGCGAATGGGCGCATCGTTAAATGGGCAATGGAGCTATGCCCCTTCTCCTTGGAATTTGCAAGCCGTACTATAATCAAGTCTCAGGCACTTGTTGACTTCATCATTGAGTGAACAGACTTAAGCACGCCTACCTCTCTGGGATCCGACGAGTATTGGACGATGTACTTTGATGGCTCTCTCAACATTGATGGTGCGGGAGCAGGAGTCCTTTTCGTTTCACCATCCAAGGAGCAGCTCCGGTACGTTCTCAGGATTTATTTCCTAGCGTCTAATAATGCCACCGAGTACGAAGCATGCCTACATGGTCTACGCATTATGGTTGAGCTTGGCGTTAAATGTCTCTATGTCTACGGAGACTCGGCTCTAGTCATCAACCAACTTAATAAGGACTGGGACACGACCAGCGAAAAGATGGATGCATATTGCAAGTCTGTTAGAAAGCTAGAAGGCAGGTTCTATGGCATCGAGTACATACACGTGGTTCGGGACAAGAATCAAGCAGCGGATGCGCTGTCCAAGTTAGGATCATCCCGAGCCAAAATCCCACATGGCGTATTCATCCAAGACCTGCTCACGCCTTCCATCGAAGACGAAGATTCCATGGCAGACAAGCCTCCAGACCAATAATTGGTGGCTACGGTTCCGACGCCGAGCACCACTGAGCCGCCTCCGACCACTCATGAGTCTGACTGGAGAATACCTTTCATCAAGTACCTAATAGATGGCAGTGGTTACACTGATCGGATAGAAAACGAGCGCCTGATACGTCGCAGTAAGCAGTACCTACTCGTCGATGGCAAGCTATGGCGCAAGAACGCAAAAGAGGAAATCTTGATGAAGTGTATAACCCAGGAGGATGGCAAACATCTCCTAGATCAAATCCACTCTGGCTCCTGTGGCAACCACGCGGCCTCAAGAACGCTGGTCGGTAAGGCTTTCCGAGTAGGGTTCTATTGGCCATCAGCAGTAGCCGACGCCGAGAAGCTAGTCCGCCACTATGAGGGTTGTTAGTTCTTCGCCAAGAGAATCCACATACCAGCACATGAGATCCAGACAATACCAGCTTCCTAGCCCTTCACATGCTAGGGACTGGATATGATCGGGCCCTTCAAACCGGCTCCAAGGAAATTTACATGCGTCTTTGTGCTGATCGACAAATTTTCTAAGTGGATAGAATACATGCCTTTGATACAGGCATCCTCAGAAAAGGCTATCATGTTCCTTAACTAGGTCATCCATCGTTTCAGCATACCTAATAGCATCATCACTGATCTAGGTACTCAGTTCACCGGGAACGCTTTTTGGGACTTCTGGAATGAAAGGAGCATAGTAGTAAAATACGTCTTAGTGGCGCACCCTAGAGCTAATGGACAAGTCAAGCGGGCAAATGGCATGATCTTGGATGCGTTGAACAAGAGGATGTATAGAGAAAATGACAAAGCTCCCGAAAGATGGTTCAAAGAGTTACCAGTCGTGGTCTGGGGCCTTAGAACTCAGCCCAGTCGTAACACCGGCGTCTCACCATACTTTATGGTTTACGGCGCTGAGGCAGTCCTCCCTGTAGATATAACTTTCAGATCAGCACGGGTAGAGAACTTCGACGAAGGCAAGGCCAATGAAGTATGGGAGCTAGAAGTGAATAGCGCAGAAGAGAAGCGGCTCGATTCTTGTGTATGTACGGCCAAATACCTTGCTGTTTTGCGTAGGTACTACAACAAGAACGTTAAAGAGTGGTTCTTTGTGGTCGGGGACCTGGTCCTGAAGTGGAAGACGAACCAAGCTGGTGTCCATAAACTCGCAACCCCATAGGAGGGGCCCTTCATGATCAAGGAAGTCACATGACCAACGTCTTATAGGTTAGCTCACCTGGACGGTACGGACGTACCAAACTCGTGGCACATCGACAAGCTTAGATGTTTCTATGCTTAACTATTGAGATATGTACCCCTCTTGTACTTTCGATTTACTTCAATAAAGCTATTATGATTTCTCCAACCACTCTAATGTGTCACTTTGAATTTTATGGTTATTCTAACTTAGCCAGTAAAAGTCGACCACCACTCCTTCTACGATTTTTGGAGCAGGACCTGTCTCCGATTCCTCTCAACACGTGCATGGGATCCGCTCTCTACATTATGGGTGATCGGTAGGTCCCCCTTGGTTTGACTTGTCCGCGGCTACGTGTGCACAGGTCACGCACCTCACACTCCGACCACATGGCAAACTAGGGCCGCACAAACTTTTCGGGATGATGTGTCGAGCAAAATGGTACAACTAAACAGAATGTTAACATGTTCTCACTTAGTTACACCAATATAAGTTTCAAGCTTAAATACGTTTTATACAAAGCAAACAAGCTTATAATGATATACAGTTACGTTATTATAAGCTTGCCTAAAGAGGCCCAAGTTTACAATAACACAACTATGTCCTCCTTCTACAGCTCTAAGCCTATTACATTGGCTAGTCGGGGCGTGCGACACCTACTGCTCGCTGCTTCTGATGTCCTACTCGAGTCTCAGGGACTCTTGTGCTAGTCGAGCCGAAGGGGATGGCCCCACCGATGCCTGGCTGGTCGAGACCGCAGGCTTCGTCGGTTGGCTTGCAACTGATGGCGTTTCCAGCTGACTTGTTGATGGCGTACCCTGTATAGGTGCTATCCCACCTCCACACAGGTTAATGTCACCAATTATCTTTGACTACAGGTTTAGCTGGGCCATCTGAAGCTCCTCCGCCTTGTCTGGGTCTACCTTCTTTGGGTATCTAGCCTCCAGGCGCTTGAGATCGATCAAGGGGTAGTGGGCACGCACCATGCTTAGCACATGGGCCCCCGTGTACTCACCCGCCTCCTTCATGAACTCTTGGAACCATCCCCATGCTTGTCTATATCTCTCGACCAGTCCGAGCTGGGGCGTCCTTGGCTCTTCCTCTGTGAGCGCTAGGTCGATAAGGTCAAGGACGGGCAAAATGCCAGTTGCCACTTCCTGGCACCGGTTCTTCCATGTGTCCTGATCCTCGGTGGCCTCGAGGCATCGTGCTTTCCAGCCGTCACGCTCTTTCATTATGGCTTCTAGATGCCTCTTGGCATTGACTTTTAAAACTGCACACCGTACAAGACATCAAATGTAACGGCACGACAAGATAAGGCGGGCAACAGAATGAGAAAGGTGGTCTAGAATACTTACTTTTCAGTTCCTCCTTCATTTTGGTGGTGTGGTCCTAGAGTTGAGACTGGTTGCGCGCCAGTTTCTCATTGTCCTCCTTCAGGTGACCACACTCTGCGGTCACACGGCTATTCTCCTCTTGGAGGTGGGTTACTTCAGCTACTAAGCCTACATTACAGCTGTCACTACCAACAACGCAACAACACATGTCATACACTTGCTGTGATAAAATGACAACTTACTTGTTTTTTCCCGCTCTTTGTTATTAAGCTGACTGACCAGGTTCTGGTTCTGTGCCTCTCCCTCTGTCCTCTCCTGGTCGGTGGCTTCAAGTTGGCGGCACAAGCGTTCCACCTCGGCCGCCAGTTCTCTATTGTTCGCCGTGATTCACTCAATCTGGTCGAAGCACCTCTTTCGGTACTTTGCGGTCTTCATCAAGTCCTGCATATAAACAAGCTAAGTCAGACAGTTCGACTACATAACAGGGTCAAGTGGTCAAGCCAAACATACCTAGACTTCTGTCACCAGACGCTTTGCCGCTCGTTCAACTTTTAGGGTCTCTTCGACCTCTGGGATTTCTTCATGCATAACCCACTCGTTGTTCCACCAGCGCGACACATATACATGTTGTCGTTTGTCTTAGGGACGGCCCAGGATCTCTTCGACTTCGTCCTCTTCGGCCTCTTGTTCAGGGGGCGGCGCTGGTCTGGAGTCTGTAGTCTCCGCGACCACTATGGCTTCCCACGAGCTGTAGCATCGGCAAGCGTGCTCTGTGCCAACTCCGGTTGCTGCTCCTCGGCTTGGTCTGGTTCCCTTGGCACCAAGGTATCCGCCTTAGCAGTGTTAGTGCTCAAAGCACTTGTACTTTGCTCGGTTGTCTTCTCGACCAGCTGTTTAGGGACTGTCGTCTGGGCACTCATCTGCTGAGGTTCTGACAGAATTTATTCTATAGGTTCCTCCACAGCCGGCTGCTGAGCAGTTCTTTCCACCAGTACTGGCGAAGCCGTGCCACACCCGGCTAGCTGGTCGGGATTTTCGGTGGACGCCGACCTAATATACTAGAGAAAAGTTTAGAAGACAATAGTATTCAATACAAATTATAAGCTTACATCAAAGTTACAGACACTTATAGCTTGGAAGCAGGGAATGACATGGCGAAGGAGCATCTCTTCGACCGCGTCTGCTCCACGTGCTCGGCGGGTTCCACTGGGTCTTTTTCCACGACCGGTACTGGCACCGGGGTTTGGTGCTCGACACTTCCCCCGCTTGTCCTTTGTGTTGCAGTGGTCGGTGATGCGATCACTGCTGGCATAGAGGAGCCACCCTGCTCTATCGACCCCATTTGTCTCCTCCTCTTTCAAGGGACGAGTCGAAAGATGTCCGCATCCTCTATTTCATCGTTTGAAAGGGGGAAGATGGCCTGACGATGTTTGTTGGTAGCCAGCCGCTTGCCAGTAGCCCTGGCCGTTGCATCCTCCCCAACCCTAAGTACCGCCTAGTCGACGTCTTTGGTCCTGGCATTGGTCTGGGCGGTTGGGCCGGCAATTTGTGGCCAATCCACACCAGGGGGCGGAGACACGAACACTGCTGCCCGGTCACGACCATTACTCTAGGAAACATAAAGGAGACAACAGTCAATTTTTTGTTACAACATAATTCTACAGGTACAAGGAAGCATCATTTACCTTTGGGGGAGGTCGGGCCAGCTTGAAGGCGTGCTCGATGTCGTTTAACCTGACATAATTGGGATCGGCTAGGTTGAATAGCTCCCCAATCCTGGCCTTGACTTCTATCTTGTTGAGCGCCTCTTTTTCGGTCCTCGTTGGATCTATGCTCCCCTAGTACTCGAAGCCAGGATGTACCCTCTTCAGGTAGGGCTGGATCCTTCGGTTGATGAAGTTCCCGACCACGCTTGGACCATCCAGCTTTCCCCATGGGATCATCCCGAGCAGTTCTGCGATCTGCTCCAAGTGCTCAGGCTTCTTCGACCAGCTATTCTTCTTCTCTGGAATCAACCCCACATCGCACAGGGTGATCGTGTTTGGCTCTTCGCGGATGTAGAACCACTTCTTGTACCATTCGTCCAGTGAGGTGTTCCAGGGGCAGTGCAAATACTGGGCCTTCATACCGTCACGCAGATTGAGGTATACGCCTCCGGCTATCTTCGAGCCACTGCTCCCTTTCTTCCGCAGACAGAACAGATGGCGAAAGAGGTTGAAATGGGGCTGGAAGCCACCATAAGCTTCGCAAAGATGGATGAAGGTGGAGACAAGAAGAATTGAGTTGGGATGCAGATTGCAAATCCCAATCTCATAATACAAGCAGAGCTCCTGAAGGAAAAGGTGCACTGGAACCCCAAAACCCCGCTTGAAGAAATCCTCGAAAACCACAATCTCACCTGGTTGTGGATCGGGGAAGCTTTCTCCTTCTAGCGCACGCCATCCCTCGAGGGCCTTGTTGTGGAGCACTCCTATGGTGACGAGGTCTTCGATGGTCTGCTCATTGCTCCTTGTCTTCCACCACTCCTTCGCCATGACTCTGCCTTTCTTCTGGGCGTCTCTCTTCGCCATTAATCTGCCCTTGCTAAAGGGGTGGATGCGGTGGAGGGGCGATTGATGATGATTTTCGGAGGAATAGGGTTTAGCAAGAGGAAGGAGAAGGTTGCGGTGGTGAATGACAATGGGGATCGGTAAAAAGTAACTTACCAGTTCTATATTATAAATAACCAAGAGCTTCGTCGTTTTGTCCGCCTGAGATTCTTGGGAGACGTGCGCACGCGCCGCAGATGGTTGTTTTCACAACCTCGAGATCTATGCCAATAAACGCGCCCCTTCGTTACCAGTGTACGCGCCTCTTCGTTGATAGTGTGAGAGGGCCCCACACTGACGCACCTCCATACAGGTGCCAAGCGACTGTTTGCCAGAAAGAGAAAGAAGACAGAGTGATGTGCTATACCCATCTGCTTTTTTGACCAGACGTGTCAGATTAGACTTGACAGAGTAAAGAGATAAATAAATACACCAAATAATAATACAAGCGGCGTTCGTTTTTTCGCTACATGTTTTGTGCTCAAGGAAGGACCAGACCACTGCCGTGATCGAGGACTGCCCAGACCACTGCTGTGCTCGGGGACTGCTCCGACCACTGCCGTGCTCAGGGACTGCTCCGATCACTACCATGCTCGGGGACTGATACGACTACTAATGTGCTCAGAGACTGTCCTGATCACTGCTCGAATATCGTTCTTCTCGGATACATGTGATTTGTACTCACATATAGTTGAGCGACATTTATTTAGACTTTGCTACAAGGCTTATATTTCGCCTTCTAACAAGCTCGGGGACTAAGTGGGCACACTTCACCTTGCGGTGAATGTGTTTATTTAATCGATCCCTACGCTTTGACTGATTGTAAGGATTACTATCGTGCTCGGGGACTGTCCCGACCACTGCTCGGAGATTGTTCTCCTCGGCTACATGTGATTTGTACTCACATCCAGTTCCGAGACATTTATTTAGACCTTGCTACAAGGCTCATACTTCGCCTTCCAGCAAGCTCGGGGACTACATCGGTACGATGCACCTGCCGGTGCATCTCGTATTGCTTATACGGCAATTGGGTTCTCAACTTAACTAGGAATTCTTTTTTGGACCCTAGCACCACGTGCCTACGTCACCTACTACCAGGCTCAGGGACTAAGTGGGCACACTTCACCTTGTGGTGAATGTGTTTGTTTTCGACCCCTATGCCTCTGATGATCAAGGACGCTTCAAGACGCACTTACATTTCTTTTCAGAAATACAAGTGGGCACACTTTCCAGGATAGAAATCTTTTTCTTTTTTCTTAAGAGCACCATACATTCTTCGGACAACCTACTTCTCCGGCGACAACGGTGGTCAGAGATGTCAAGGACTCAAGCCTTACTTATCGGAGAAGGTTAAAATGGCGTGTCGTAGCATAATACATGGTGCTCGGGGACTAGCTATGGGGGTATTAACCCCTATACCCTTATGGCTAAGCTTGGGTCGGCCCGGATCGGTGGGTCCGGTCTACCAAAAGACGACGCGCGGCTCGGCCAACCTGTTTGGAGTCCCGCGTAAGGAGTCAAGGCAGATTTGGTGATCAGGCAAGATCCTGGTCGGTTAGAATAGGAATCCTTATCCGGTCACGTATGGCAATTGTAACTGGCTAGGATTAGTTTCTAGATCTGTAACCTTGCCCCCGGACTATATAAGACGGGCAAGGGACCCCTCTAAGAAACATCTGTCATTAACATACAACAATATAAATCTGACGCAGGACGTAGGTATTACACCTTTTTGGCGGCCGAACCTAGATAAAACTTCATGTCTGTCTTGTGTCACCGTCTTGTTTGTGGCTTGTGCATCTGTCTGCCGATAATCTACTACCTTGGGCATACCCCTAGGTAGAC